>NC_057801.1:119023840-119028387 GCF_018294505.1 Triticum aestivum | reverse complement strand
TACATCTGGGCTATTCTGTTACGGGTAATAGAATATTATTCTGTTACCCTCTCTGTACTGACGTGGTTCACAGTTTGGACTAACGTGGTTTTCAACCAGAACTGATCTTCCTGCGTGCACGACGGACGGAAACAGGGGATGCAACTTGGAGCTTCCGGTCGTTCTCCGGCGCGATGTTGTAGGCCATCTTTGCTAGAGGAGACATGTAAGGGGTTACGCACGTGCGCGCGCTCTGCTGGATGTGTTTTGTGATCTGTAGTCATCGGAGGTGACGGCGTGGGCATTTTGGCGGCGGACGTGTTTTGGGCGTCAGTGTTTACTGTGGTGTTCGTGGGCCTCAATTTACGTCGTGTTTGATGTTTTTGATGTGAGAATTATCGGTATGTTAGAGTTTTTGGAGATTATTTTCATCTGTAATTTATGATTACGAGTTTTTGTGTTCTTGGTCGTTTTCCATGCCCGCCATGGAAATCTATTCTTCTTTTTCTGTTGTTTTACTTTCAAATTGGTGTTGCAGGGAGAGATATAAGTATTGTATGAAAATATTTGCGTTGTCAATTTTGCTTCTTTGAGTTGTTTCTACCCCGGATTCCCATGTTATTTTGTCGTTGGCGGAGGTGGTGTATGGCGGCTGACTGTATGTTGCGATTTCTTGTAATCTGGTCAAATTGTGTAATTAAGTTGCGTGTTTTTAGTTTTGTTTGAATTGCTTCCGTATGTGTAGTTGGACTGCTGCGTGTCAAAGTTGTATTACTGTGTGTTGACATCGGGACTGGATTCGCACCGATAGCTCTGCACTTTGATTATAAAGCCCGAGCCCATCTGTCAGTTTCATTCTACGAGATGCAACCAAAGAAAAGCGGGATGGATCCTGAGCTGGGAGAGGTCACAGAGGAGGAGGGGGACGCCATAGATGTGAGGGCTCCAGTAGCAGAGCAGAGGAGGAGGAGGCGCAGGCGCAGGTAGATGGTGCGACGTGCTGCCGAGGAGGAACTGGAGGCGGAGTTCAACAGACGGCTTGCGCATGAGGTGATGGATACTTGCAACTCCAATGAATTGGAGCTTCTTGTCCCAGAGGGCAGGGGAAGGAGCCATATTTAGATCATTAGTTGGGCTAGGGCGAGAGCAGCCACGGCTCCACATCCATCCACCAGGGCCAAATGGCATCGTTTCTTTGATCGTTATGACTGAAGTAGTGAACATTACGTTTTTAAGATTTTTTGTTGTGAGGGGGCAGATGTTCGAATGACTAAATGAATTCAACTGTTTTGTCTCTGAATGTGTTGTTTTGTCTGCATATGTTCGACATGTGCACCTTTGAACTGCTTGTTTATCTGAAGTTGAACTGATTTGCGGTCAAATGTTGCATGGCTTGTGTAATAACTATTTCCTACCAGCTGGCTGCCCATCTGCCTATTTATTATTTTTATAATCTGTGAGTCTCCCTGACTATAAACTCTATCCATCTATGTGTGGTGTGTGGCCAAGTCTTCCCCCTCCTTTTTCTTCCATCTTCCAGAATCAGATCTAGGTTCCTCTCTCTTCTCTTTGTTGCCTTTTTCTCTGTTCCTGTGTGTTCCATGGAGGATTGTTCATGCGGATGCCTGGCAAAGATGGCGCGCATAGCTGACGGCTGTGTGTATGAGTCTAGTTTCGAGCTCACTCAGACTCAGCGGCATGGGCAACTTTCTTGCTTGCTGTAGAGCAACGATGGGTTTCATACACCCTATATTTGTCGCCTAACGCATGGTGAGTTGAAGGAATCATGGGTATGTGTTTCTATTCGTTTTGTTTTCTACTTTTTTGTTGGTCTCTGTTTGAATCCCATGGACTGGATCTGCAGTTTTTGTCTTATGAATAGTTTGTCTATATTTTTAAATTTGGTTTTGTCAGATTTTAACAGTAGGGATTTCTGTGTGTATTTGTTCATTACTTAACAGTATTTTATCCATTTTTGTATAATCCCTGATCTGTTTATGAATAGATGTTTTTACTGTAGGTGTATTGATATGTATATTTCTTCAGTTTAGTAAGTTCACATGTCTAGTTAGTTTTGTGTTATTGTTTTGGTTCAAATTTTTTCCATTTTAGTTTGTTATGCAAATCGTTCCTATATCTGTGTAAAAATTCAGTTATGTCAGGTGTTCATTTTGTTTTGTACTCCCATGCCCATTTGCAGAAAATGTCACCGAGGATCAGGATTGTTGCTCCTAGTTCCGGTGTCTGAAGATGGAGACTTCAGACAAGAATGGGTATCAGTTGATGGATGTTGCCTACCACATCGACTTTGATGGTTGCATCAACCTAACTACTGGGTGGAAGGAGTTTGTGGCAGAGTTTGGATTTGAGGATGGTGATGTAGTTATGGTTATGTTCTCTAGAGAAGACGACTCTCTGACGTTCAGAATTTATGTGCTGTAGGTTTAAATGTGGCAAATAACGCCGGTTGTGAGATTTGTGTGTGGTTGATTATGTTGCAGTATTTTTTCTTTTAAAACATTTGGATGTGAGATGGTTGAATTGTATGGTATTACCAGAATGGTTTGGAACAAGTTATGTAATGTTTTTCCTATTATTCTGCTCAAGTATAACTGTTTTATTTATACATTCTTTATATTAGTACTGGAACAATTCTATAGTTGAACTAATGGGCATCCATTGTTTTGACTGGTATATTTTTCATGTTCACAACTCGCAGACGGTGCTATAAGCTGATGATTTTTTTAGAACCCCTTTTTGTTATTGAGTTTGTTGAACTAACATTCTGTTAATGATAGTACTGATCTATTTTAGGTTGTCAATTACCAATCAAATTTGTTTGTTGTATAATATTTTTTCTTACTTTTTTACATGAATTTTGGAGCACATTTTTTCTTTTTATAATTGAATAATGATAGTTTTAGTATATTATAAAATTAAAAAAAATAAATCTTCGCTGCACAGTAATATTTTTTTGTACTTGAACCTTATGAATTGTAGTAGTTGAACTTTTTTATAAATTCGTTTCTGAAATTTTTATTTATAGTCTTATATTTATTTTTACTTCTCACCATTAAGATGTGTTTGAACTTTTTACAATATTTTTGTTTATTAACTGATTTTTCTTGTGACTTTTTTCTGAATTATCTGCATTTTTTTGTGAATTGTATGGTATTATCAGAATGGATTGGAACAAGTTATGTAATGTTTTTCGTATTGTTCTGCTCAAGTATAACTCTTTTATTTATACATTCTTTATATTAGTACTAGAACAATTCTAAAGTTGAACTTGTGGGCATCCCTTTGTTTTGACTGGTATATTTTTCATGTTCATAACTCGCAGACGGTGCTATACGCTGATGATTTTTTTAGAACCCCTTTTTGTTATTGAGTTTGCTGAACTTACATTCTGTTAATGATAGTACTGATCTATTTTAGGTTGTCAATTACCAATCAAATTTGTTTGTTGTATAATATTTTTTCTTACTTTTTTACATGACTTTTGGAGCACATTTTTTTATAGTTGAATGATGATAGTTTTAGTATTTTATATATATAAAAAAATTAATCTTCGCCACACATTACTATTTTTTTTGTACTTGAACCTTATGAATTGTAGTAGTTGAACTTTTTATAAATTCATTTCTGAAATTTTTATTTACAGTCTTATATTTTTTTACTTCTTACCATTAAGATGTGTTTGAAAATTTTAAAATATATTTTTTACTAACTGATTTTTCACAATATTTCTGAAATTGTGCATTTTTTTGTCATGTGTGATATGTTGGATTTTTGTAATGAGGCGAAGTACTTTGTTGGGCCATCGGCCTGGGTCGTTGTTTTCGGACCGGATAGCTCGTCCAACACGGTTGTGCAACACGGCGTGCGCGTGCGCTATGGGTTTAGTCCCACCTCGCTAGTTGAGGGGGCTCTAGACTTGTTTATAAGCGCAGCCGAGGCTCACTAGTCGTACTCCTCTGGACACTTACCAGAGTGCTTATACACGACTCTCTCTCTCTCTCTCTCTCTCTCTCTTGACCTATGGGCCCTGGACGGCAGGCCCTGCGGTTGTGCGGATTACTAGGGATTCGCCCATGGGCTCGAGTTCAAGTATCTAGCATTGTCACGACCCGCGCCTGTCCCTGGGCGGTCAATTTTTTCATTTTTTGTTGTTTTGAATCTAGTACCTGACTACACCAGTAACTTGGACTGGTACTTTTTTGTCCTTGGGCGGTTAATTTTTTTCTTTTCTTTTTTTGTTTGTTTGAATCTAGTACTTGACTCCACTAGTAACTTGGACTGGTACTGCGCTTGTCAAACGAGTGCACTGCCGCGTTAGCGCGAGGCCGAGGAACGAGCCGTAGTAGGCGACGACGTGGCGTGCCGCAGTGTCGCATGCGGAATCGAGTCCGTAACATGACTTGCCCCGCACCGCACAGTACCGAGGGGCATAGTTGTACTGACACATCTTCCTCCGCGGCGTCCCATGCAGAGGCGAGTTCGTAACATGACGTAGTAACCTCAACGCGCACCGTACCGAGGGGCATAGTTGTACTGACACATCTTCC
>NC_057801.1:119022678-119023227 GCF_018294505.1 Triticum aestivum | reverse complement strand
GCGCCTGTCAAACGAGCGCACTGCCGCGTTAGCGCGAGGCCGAGTCGGGGGAGGAGGGGGAGGGGGGTCGGGACCCCCCTCCCCCATCCTGGCGAGGCCGAGCCAGGAAAGAGCTGTAGTAGGCGACGACGCGGTGTGCCGCAGCATCGCATGTGGAGGCGAGTCCGTAACATGACTTGCCAAATTATCTATCTTAGGGGTGTGGGTGCATGGGGGGGACAGAATAACCGCACTGCGCCTGTCAAACAAGAGCACTGCCGCGTTAGCGCGAGGCAGAGGAACGAGCCGTAGCAGGCGATGACGCGGCGTACCGTGGCATCGCATGCAGAGGCGAGTCCGTAACATGACTTGCCCCGCACCGCACCGTACCGAGGGGCATAGTTGTACTGGCACATCTTCCTCCGCAGCGTCGCATGCGGAGGTGAGTTTGTAACATGACGCAGTAACCTCGACGTGCATCGTACTAAGGGGCATAGTTGTACTGACACATCTTCCTTGTATGGACTTTGCCCCATTATCTATCTTAGGGGTGTGGGTGCGTGGGGGGAT
>NC_057801.1:118984535-119021178 GCF_018294505.1 Triticum aestivum | reverse complement strand
GGGTCGGGAACCCCCTCCCCCATCCCGGCGAGACCGAGCCAGGAACGAGCCATAGCAGGCGACGACGCGGCATGCCACGGCGTCGCATGCAGAGGCGAGTCCGTAACATGATTTGCCCCCGTTATCTTATCTTTATTTTTTAGGGGAAAAACCAGCACCGTTATGAATTATTTTTTCATTTGTACTTTTTTGGTAATTTTTATTGTACTGTTGTGAGTTATTATTTGTACTTGAGCCGTTTGTTTTCTCCCTCTATATGATTTTTTTTATTGTATTTGATTTTTGGTATTATCTTTTGTAACTGCCCAGAGATAGTGGGCTTCGCCATGGTTGTGGGCTTTAGCCGTTCGTTTTCTCCCACTCACCTTTTAACATCCGATCTTCCCCGTTCGCTCCTCTCCCGTCCCCAAATCGTTTCCGTCTTTGTTCCCCTCTTCTTTTCTTCTCGCAGGGAAGTTGCTACTCCTGTTTCGCCGCTGGAGCGTCGACCGGAGGGTTCAACCCCAGGTGTGGAGGTCCGGGTGCTCTGTTTGTTCCTTTTGCTCTGCCATTGACTTTGCTTGCGTCCTCTTATGTATAGATTTTTTCTCTATTTCTAATCTGTTGCTCTCTTTGCTGTCCCAGGCTGCACTCGCTAGGGTTCCTTTGCTGTTGAACGAGCATTTGGCGGTAGTGATACTGGATTGCGTGGCGGATTTTGTGTTTGCTGGTAAGAGTTTTGCTTTTGTATGGCGTGCTTCGTTTCTGAAATAGTTCAAAGCCCTAATTTTTGTTCATGTGTCTTGCAGATCTGTTTTGGTAGATTTTAGGACTGTAGATCTCAATGGGTACATCATCTAGTCCAGACAAATTGAACGCATGTGATTTTCCCTGTATTTGGATGATGTTTTAAAAGATCTGGTTTTTAGGTTGTACAGTTGTTGCCGTATCGACTTGATAAGTTGTATGTATTTTGATATCTGTTAATTTTGTCCTGGAACGTATGGTGTGTATGGTTTTGTCAGTTGATGCGACCTGCAGACAGGTTGTAGTACTTTTCACCATGTGTATTTTTTGAACTGCTGTCCTGGCATTTGAATAGGTTGTAGTAGTCAGTGAAGAACTAGTATGGTGTTGAAAGAGTTGTCTTTTCTGAAGTTTGTTCTGCCAGTGGTGGGTTCATATTTGTTTTATTGTGTGAACTTGTAGTATTCACATGGTTGAACTGATTGCTTGTTCATGTACTTTTTTGCTAATTATGATGTTGTTGCAGATGTTGGAGTGCCGGTGCCTCCTGATTATGACAAATCAGAACACTTTCAAGATCTTGTGAATGTTATTTTTGAGACACCAAATCCTCTAGAAGAACATGCGAATGTTGCTGGTGTTTCCCTTATATTTGCTCTTTCTTTATCAGTCTTTAATACATATATATGCTTAGTTACATCAGTTGTTCCTTTTGTTTGTGTCTGATGCTATGCGCTTTATTTATCTTGTGTCTGCAATGTTAATTGTGTTTTAATTTTCTATGTGCGTGGTTATGTTATTGGTTTATGCAGTTAATGACAGCCATGGTGTTCCAGAGGACATTGCTGATGTTGTTAAAGATATTAATGATGGAATGTATTCTCTTAACGTTGATGATGGTGATGGCAACTTGCAGTTGTCTGTTACTCAATCTCAAAGTGTTGATGGCACTGAGCCTGTTACCCAGGCTGAGGATGTTCCTATGCAGTTACAGCTCGAGGATGAAAGGATAAGAAAGAAGAAGTATGAATTCCAGAAGAGAAAGGAGTTGGAATGGCGTCAAAAGGCTGCCTGTGTGCAAGAAAGTGATGTTGATGTTGCTAAAGCTCCTAAATGTGTAGGTGATGAAGGTGGTGACGCGGTTTTGCAACTATTGATGTCGGATCTCATGGAAGTGACATGCCTGTGCAGACAAACTTGATGCAAACTCGTTTGACGCAAGTGTTTGATCGTGATGGAGTTAAGGAGAAGAAAGTTGTTTTGAAGAGGAAGATGTCAGATCGAAATCCTGATGGCACACAAAGGCGTAGCCCATGTGTGAAAGCTGGTTCCCAACCTGGTAATAGCAAAGCTGATGCGGATAGTGTTGTTGTAAAAATTGGTCCAAGCAAACTTGGTGGCTCCCCTGTTCGTCGGAGTCCACGAGGTTTGATAAATAAGAAGCCTTCTTCGTCTCCTCTTCAAGAGAGGTCTTTGTTGAAAGAAAATAGGAAGCGTAAAGTTCATCCTGCAAAGGTGAACAAAGGTGTGAAGAAGCATGCTCGTGTCAAAGCTGAAGATGTTGTATCTGAAGAAGATGATATTGAAGTTGATTCAGAAGATGAATTTGCAGTGGTATGTGTTTTGTACGGAATGTGACTTGCTAGTTGTACTTGCAATGATTTAATTGTGTTTGGGCTGGTATGCTGGCCAAGTGAGGCTGGTCATTGTTTGCATCTATTTGAGGGTGGTACTGATGTTGTTTTAATAGTTGAACTTGTGCAATCTTTTGTTTTTTTACTTGCCTTCATATGCTTGTTTTGTTTTCTATATTCATTGTTTGCAGTGGTATGTGTTTTGTACTGCATGTGACTTACTAGTTGTACTTGCAATGATTTAATTGTGTTTGGGCTGGTATTGTGGCCAGGTGAGGATGGTCATTGTTTGCATCTATTTGAGGGTGGTATTGATGTTGTTTTAATAGTTGAACTTATGCAATCTTTTCTTTTTTTTACTTGCCTTCATATGCTTGTTTTGTTTTCTATATTCATTGTTTGCAGTGGTATGTGTTTTGTACTGCATGTGACTTACTAGTTGTACTTGCAATGATTTAATTGTGTTTGGGCTGGTATTGTGGCCAGGTCAGGCTGGTCATTGTTTGCATCAATTGATGGTAGTACTGATATTGTTTTAATAGTTGAACTTGTGCAATCTTTTCTTCTTTTTTTACTTGCCTTCATATGCTTGTTTTGTTTTCTATATTCGTTTATTTAAGGCGTGGCTTCTTTATTTTCATTTACAGCCTGTTAGTGTTATGATCCCGGTCAAGCCGGTGGAAGGCAATGCCGGAAAAGCTGCCTTGGATGAAGGTGACCAACAGAAATTGAACTTAACTGTGTGATATTCGTTGAGAGAGGTTGAAGCTTGTGCTAAATTGCTCGAGAGTCATCATGTGGCTAGGGTTCATGCATCTGGTTTTGGTTCTATCTTCAAGTGGAGGGTGAAGTCTAACATTTCCCGCCCTCTGATGGGAGTTTTGTACCTGAGGATAGATTCAGATACATTGACTCTTGACATGGGTGAGGCTAATAAGAAGCTTTGCATCACTAGCGATCGTATACAACAATTATTTGGTTTCCCTCGTGGTGGTCGTTCTGCGCCAAGGCCGTCAGAGGACGGATATGACGACGCTCTGATGAAGTTAAGCTCGGAGCTTGACATTAGCAGGAACAAAGATATCAAGACAAATGATTTGAGGAATAAGCTCAAGGTACTCGTCAAGGATCCTAGCAAAGATGACCTTGCTCTGAAAGTGTTCTTCATTATTGTGTTTATGAAGGTTGTGTTGCCTGGTTCTGCCCCGCGTGTTTCCAGAGAGGTAGCAATGTTTGAGGGTCTCGTCTTTGAGGACATGGCTAATATGGATTATTGCCAGCTGATGGTTGATGAGCTTAGAAGGGTTATTGCCAAGTACCAAGATGGTGATACCATGGGGAAGGCAATCACAGGCTGTGCCATAGGGCCTGTACTAATGTACCTTGACTGCCTTATCCGTGGCAAGACTACGGAGCCTGACATGCGAGTCCCCCGCATATGTTTCATGGATCCTGCCAAGCTTTCTGATCTGGTTGATGCAGATTTGATAAAACAAGGCAATGCAGATCCAAAGACTTGGGTGTTTGGGAAGCTTCCGGTGAGTTTTATTTGTTTTGTGTCTTGCAGAACTTTTTTATTTTAGGTATAGCTATTTTTTGCTGTAGTGGACATGTGTACTGCAGAGTTATCTATTTATATTTTGTAAGGTTTAGGTATGGTTTTTTAGTACTGTTGTTTCATGTGTGGTTGAACTGAATAACTTTGTTCAACTAGCCTGTTGGTAAATACTAACAAATTGGCAATGACAGTTAAAGTTTATTAGTGGTGTTAATTTTAAATCTGTTAATATCATGATTTATTTTTCCCTTGTGTTGCATTGATTGATTAACTATTTTCCCCCTTGTTTGTAGTGGAAAACTCATGAGGAGGTTTTTTCGAGTGCATAAACGGCCAGTCCTGGAGATGCCGTCACCTCAGGTTCCGAAGTTTTCATCTCTGCCCGATGAGTTGAGGGATGGCCGTGGTGTTGAGGGTGCTGGTTATGTCCCCCCTGGCCCTAGTCATGCTAGTGCTTCACAGAGGCAGGGTTTTGGTATTGATGTTGCTGTTTCAGCATTGGAGCGCACTAAGCATATCTTAAGTAATGTGTGTTCTGAGCTGCAAAAGGTCCCAAAGACAGTTGAGCATATGAGCTGTGTCAATGGTATCCTTCCTGAAGGCCATCAATTTAATGTTGAGGAAGCTGTTGACTACATTGAGATGGAGATAATTTTAATCGGTGATATGCGTGATGGTGCCACTAATCTAGTTCAGAGCTCGGTTCGTTTGTTGAACAACATGAAGCGTTTCAGAACTATGCAAAACTCTCGCTGCAAGGCATATGAAGAAAGTGCAAATGTTGTTATCAAGCAGTTTGAGCAGGATGAGGCCGCTGCCACCGACAGCAGGGCTGGTGTTGGTACTGAGGCTAATGTTTTTGATCACGAAACGAATGATGTTGGCTTGGAGCATCCTGATGTTGATGTGAGTCAGTCCTCGGTGTTTGCAATTTTTACTTTGTTGTTCTGCTGTCAGTGTTGTAGTTGAGCTTCCTCATCTTCATCTATTTATTAATAATTTTCTTTCATGCAGATTGATCAGGATGAGGCTGCTGGCACCGACAGCAGGGCTGATGATGGTACTGAGGCTAATGTTTCTGATCAGCATATGAACGATGTTTGCTTGCAGCACCCTGTTGTTGATGTGAGTCAGTCCTCATTGTTTGTATGTTTTTACTATGTTGTTCTGATGTCAGTATTGTAGTTGAACTTCCTGATCTACATCTGTTTATTAATTTTTCTTTTCATGCAGGGGACCAGTCATAATGTTGAGGCTGTTGTTGACCGTGGAGTTAATGATCCATCCACTGATAAGTGCAAGGTTATTTTTATTTTTATTGTGTTTATTGAAATTTTCTTGAATTTTCATGCGCACCAATGTGTATTGCTTGTTCATTTTTCTATCCCACACCGTTTAGAGTTTGCAAGGGGGCAGCTACCTTTTTTGTTACTGTTGTTTTAATTCCTTGTGTTTATTGTTCCTCATAATAGCATTGTGTTTTTGCCTCATTACATTTGAATCAGGGTCCTATTGTTGGCGATGAGCCTTGTTTGCCCGTTGGTGATGTTGCTTTGAATGTTAGCAGCAGCAAGATCGATGATGTTGCTGTGAATGCTTCCAAGGTTTGTTTTTCTGTGCACTTATTGGTAGATTATTTTTTATTGTTAGTTTTGTTCATATTATTCACTTTTTCTGAATTTTTATTTTCGTCAGCTTACTGATGTTGAGCGTGAGGTTGTCCTTAGTGGTGGAGATGATGCTCGTGGTGTTCCACTGAGTAGTAGGCGCAATGTTGGTAACAAAGTTGCTGATGAGGATGATGGCGCTGCCAGCATACTTGATGCCAAATCACCTGGTGTTGGTATTGTTGGGAATGAAAATGTTCCTAATTGTGAAGATTTGCCGCCAGAGAATTTCCCGCCTGGAGGTCTTGATTATGGTGATGCATTGCAAGATGCTTCTAGCGTGGAGGAGGTGTCATCCGAGGATAATTTACTTCTGTCAATTTCTTCTGACCCCTCGACGCAGGAGGCGCTCTTGTCGTCCCAGGATTTTCTTTCTACAGACCCTGAAAGCGCAGCAATATTGGTGTCCTCTCAAGTTGTCCCATCGTCAAACCCTGAAACTGGAGGCATAATGGTCTCATCACAGGAACTACCATCGTCGTCAAACCCTGATAGTCCAGGTAAGGACTTGTAAATGAGGCGTACTTCTTAATTTTGGCATTTTGGACATGTTCTCTTGTAGTTGTTGAACTTATTATTTTTCATCATTTTATGCAAGCAGAAAGTGGTAATGTTGTTAAGGTTGATACGTTTTTCTTCGCTGCTACGAGGTTGCGCACGAACCGTACAAAATGGTTAGTTTGGGATTTTTCCCGTACCATTTTTGTCTCTTTTTCTTTCTCTCGTATGATTATTGTTGTTGTTGCAGTAGTTTTAATTCATGTAATCTTTTGTGTTTTTCTAGTCACAAGCCGATGTTTCAAAATAAAGAATGTGATGCCAGTGTTGGTTCTATTGCTAAAGCGTTTATCCCCACTGGCATGCTCAACTCAGACAATGCTGACATTGTTTTATATTCTCTATGTCAGAAGTACCGAGACACTGACAAGTTGATAGTTCCCAGATGGGTGACGGTCAGTATTTTGCTTTTTTGTAAATAGGATGATAACTTGTTTTGCCAATTTTCTAACTGTTGTTGTTCTTTTTGTACAACAGACCAAGATCCGTGATGGAAATATTGATTCCAATGTGCTAAATTGGTTCACGAGATCAGGTGCTGATGGTTTTGACCAAGTAGGTGAACTTGGACTTTTTGTACTCATTAACTAGAACTGTCATGTTTTCTTTGCAGTTTTGGGAGGTGGGGGAATGAACTTGATTAGCCTGCTTTTACACCTTGTACTTATGAATGATGCGTGCTTCTTTTATTAATGCTGCACTTATTGTTGCAAGGAAATTGAACTGATATGATTGTTCCTCAATTTTGGGCGGTGGATATAAACTCTTATGATTATCTGATTTTTTGTTTGTACTTTTGAATTTCAATTTCCCTCTTTTATTTTATTGTTTGGAGGCTGAATTTTTTGTTTCATTATGATTTGGTAAATTCATTTTTCTTCTGCTATTTTTTCCAGCTTCTTTTCCCTACATTTGATCCACCGTCATTTGTGGCTACCAAGCCTAGCGATGAATCTGGGCATTGGTGCTTGATTGTTCTGAATTTGAGGTTCCGTCGTTTCGAGTGTCTTGATTCACTCCGCGATGAAACCTCGGGTGATGCAGTTAGATTCTTAAGGAATATGACAGATAATGTAAAGAAGCTTTGGAGGGAGTCGAGTGTAGACAGGGCCAAACCATTCTCGCCGGTGCATATTGATGGTTTCTCTTGCGAGTTTGTGCGGGTGCCGCAGCAGGAAAACACATGAGTATCTGTTTTTAATGATTTTTGCTGGTTGTTTTTGTTGCTGGTAGGATGTTGTTCCTGTATTTTTTGGATTTGTGTTGTACCATTTTTTGTTTTTTCCTTTTCTTACAGGCATTATTGTCGATTCTTTATGCTACAAAACTGCAAGACCTATTATTGCCGGGAGGATGGTGTAATTGAAATGGTCGATTACAGCCATGAAGACATTCTTTGTATACCTGCGCAACTAGTGATGTGTTTGATTTTGACTTCCGTGGTTTGTTTGGCATCGAACCCTGTACGTGTGCATGGACTTTTGTAAAAAAATCAGCTTGTACTTCTCTATTAGTACTGTCTTGAAATATGTATTTGAAATTACCCTTTGTGCGGTCTTCTTCTTTTTTCTTTTTTTTTCTTTTTTCAGGTGAGTGGCTGGATCTTGGTGAGCATGACTACAGGTTCTTTGGCAGCCAGTTCTCGGAGCTCGAGCGTGTAGCTATTGATCTTAGCCAGGGGCGTTCTCTCGAAAAGACAAGATCTGGTGTTATGAAGGGGCGGTTGGGAGCTCTGAGAGGTTCTACGGATGCTTGTGCAAAGAGCCCTACTACACCCAAGAATCCCATTGTGGAATTGATAGACAGCGATGATGATGTGTTTGACAAGATTGCCGGCATTGGAAGAGTCACGAGGAGCTCCGCTGCCAAAGGTTTATCTCCCCTTGCTGGAATAGTGGCTCGTAGAGCTGGTGGTGCTAGGAAAGATCCTGCTTTGGATTCTGGCAATGTTGTAAGCACGAAGCGTGCGCCCAGAGATCCTATAAAGTGTTGCTCCCCTATGCAGCAAGTTCACCCTCATAAATTCCCTCTCCTGGACAAGGCTTGCAAGTTGTATAATCTGTTGCTTAGTGATGAATGGCGTGAGAAGTATGCTGAGTGAGTATCTCTCATTATTTTTCCTCTTCTTTTTCTTCTGTTGTTTGTAACTGCTAGATAAATATGACCTAAACTGTTCCTTTTTATACAACTTGAACTGCTATGAATGCCTTATCTTGCTTCTCCTTCTTTTTGTTCTTGTGTGTGCTGCAGGAATACATTCTCAATGATACCTCAGCCTGATGAAAGCGTAACTAACTTCACTGAGAATCGCATCTGGGAAGTTTTTTCACCTGGTCAAATGATGGAGGGTGATGTAATGGACTTCCTCATTGATGATTGGAAGCAAGATCCCAACAGAAATGCTGATTTCGCATCTGGGACAAGGATATTGCTGAGTCCATATTTCATCACGGTAATCAATCAGATCAGTTTCTTTCTATTGAACAAGACTGCCTATTGTTTTTATGAGTTTTAATAATACTTTGCTTGTTGATCCTTTTCTGCTATCTATTTCTATTTTAGCTTTTTTGCAGGCTATGCTTGACTGCTCATTTTACGATGATGAAAATAAAGTGTTTAATGTGGAGAGTGCAGCGAGAGATTTCAAGAGCTATGTTAAAGATAAGGAAGACTTGCTCAGTGCCGACCTTGTGAGATCTACTAGCTGTTTTTTGGTTTTTATTTGTTTGTTGTGATGCTAGTTTTTATTTTGAATATTTAACATCTCTTTTTTGGTCATTTGTTTTTAGATCATGATGCCTCTATTCAAGCCTATGGTTTTAGCAAAGGATAAGAAAGTGAACCACTATTCCTTATATGTCATGAATCGGTACCAAAGTAGCGTTGACATCCTTGACTCCTTACCTTATTCGAAGAAACGCCATCCTTCAAAGAACACCTACCACAAAGACTGCGAGAAGATTGTGAGTGACATTTATTATCTGTACTGGATTAATTTTTTTGCATCTTTGTTTCTGCTTTTTCTGAGACCTAAAACTGTGTGGGTTCTTTTGTTTTTTTACAGATTTCTAGATTGGTCAAAGTAATGAAGGTTGTGTATTGTGATGCACAGTACAATGCGAGCAAGCAGCCCAATTGGGAGTTGTTTGCAAAGAAACCAACGTTTGTCAAGGTTCCACTTCAAGGGGAAAATTAATGTGGCCATTATACTCTAAAGTATGCGGGATGCTATGATGGTGAAAAAATCGTTGAGAACATTCGAGATAATGACGTGGGTTTCTTCTTGAGCTTTTCACTTTCTGTTTTTGGCTTATTGTGCATCCTTTTTTTTATGTGTCATGATTTTTGATAATTTGTTTTATTGTTTTGCAGCCATGCATTGTTGATTGGAACGCTGAGGATATTTATAGAGTTGTGTTCAACCGTAATAACAATCTTCTGGTGACGGAGCTTCCCAAGGAGGTTCAGGCTTTGGCTCCTGATGCATAGGAGAAATGGTCATCATTTGCATAGTGAATGGGATAGTTGTGTGATATATCTCTTGAAAACATTGTAGGCTCTATTTTGTAGTGTTTGATGTCTTGTCGAGCACTATGTAATAACTAGTATATTTTGTGTTGTGTTTAAGTGTGGCACAATGTTTAACAAACTTTTTTTCCATGATGATTGTGTGGTTGAATAGCTGTTTCACTTGTGTATGTTTCATCGGGAATTCGTTTTGGTTAAGTTTTATTTTTTGTTCTGAAGACTTATATAGTAGTTGAACTGAAAACACTTTTTTTCAAGTGTATTTACGAGTTGTTGCTGAGAAAGTGAGATTTATTTTATTTTTATCTGATTCCAACCTAAGTTGGACCTTTATAGTTTCTGTACTCTCGTTTTCTTGTACTTATGATATAGTTCTGTTAGTACTGATTTGTAATCTCATCAGCGTAAGGGTTTTAAAATTTGGTGCCAAATGTTTGTTTGAACTTCTTGAACTTCAGTACTTGAACTTTACAGTAAAAGTTAAAGTACTGGTTTAAATTAGCTACGTTTAAGAGATAGTCCTATTAAGTTCAAAACTATTTATTTCTCAAGGCATTAATTGGTATCATCATAGCACTTACCGAATAAACTAAGTTGTACTGAGATTTCAAATGTGCTAGTACTTTGATTAATTATTTATTTTTTGTGTTGTTTGTGGCTAGTACGTTTTCTGTTGTGTTTCTTGTGATTTTTCTCCTTTGTTGAACTTATATCTTTTTGATTTAGCTTTTGGCCTTCTTTTTTTCTAGGTTGTGGTTCTTCTCCAGGCAATGTTTGGTATAATCCTAGCACTTGCCGTATAGACTTAGTTGTATTGAGATTTCAGTTGTATTATTACTGTTATTCTTTTTGTGTCACTATTTTAGGGAATGCGAACTGAAGCTTCCCGTTCCTTTTTATATTTTGTAAAATGAATGTACTATGTGTTCAAGTGTACCAGAACTTTCAGTCCTAGCATGCTAGTGACTAGGAAATACGTATTGGTGTTTCTTTGATTTTCCTGTTGCAGTACTTAGTGAATTTCTAACTACTATTAGCACGATGCTTTTAGTACTGAATGTTGTCCTCGGCTGAAACTTAGTCTTTTTAGTGTTCTTCTGAAACTAAAAACTGATTTTTTTTAGTGTGATAGTACTACCGTGCATTTCTAAGTTGTACTGAGCATCGAAGGCTACAATTTGCTTTTGTCCTTAGTTATCTGCCACTGTTTTTTTTTGCGCAAATATTTATGGGTTATTTTTATTTCTCCATGACTAGTGCTGCGTGGCAGTCATCAAGTTTCAACTTCAACCTACTTCAACTTCAAATGATGTATCAACAAAATAGGAAGCTAGCAAACTTGTTGGATGACATAAGCAAACGATGTACTTGATAGACATAGGCAAACTTGTTCAAACCCTGACACACATAACATAAGGTAGCTGGTTCAACATAACAAAAGCAAAATACAAATCTAAACTACAAGAATAAGGATAGGCATAAGCGCGAGCAACACGAATGCAAACTTTCATGCATCTTCATCCGCAAAGTTGCAGTGGTAGTAGGGGTCAGCCTCCTGCTCTTTTGAAATATCCCAACCTGTCATGATGTTGTCGATTGTCTTCCATGACTTGTACGTTGCGTACGCATATATTCCTGCGTACGTGACAAGGTTGTCTGGCAGCGGGCTGGTCCCCCACAGTTTGTGGTCTGCCCTGTCCATCTTCTTCTTCATGCTTTCGTAGAATGGGTGGATGACGCCGCCTGCAACATCGGCCAAGGGGTCGTAGTATTTGGTGGTCTTTGGATCTTTCCACTTGCGCTGCATGTCGATGAAGTTGTTGGGGTTGATTTCCAAACCAGACTTCTCCAGCATCCGCTTATCACCTCCAATGCTGAAACCGACAAGTGTGTACAATTTCTCCTCCTGCAGGAAGTCTTTGAGGCGCTTGGGCCTGCAAGGGGGAGACACACATTTAAAGATTAGTCTTCCTTGTTGAAGATTTAATTCTTCTACTTTTTTTGTTTTACAAGTGATAATCCATGAGGTAGATGCTTATATATTATGAGTCATGCATAAATGTAGTTCAGAAACTAGTACACAAAGTCCTGAAACTAAATTCAACTACACCGTGTTATTTTTTCTTTTTTGCTATCTTCATTGCTTCACCAAATGCTTCACCAAATTAGAGAATCATTTTACCAGAGTCAATGATACATGCGCTGCTTGATTCAAGTTTAGTTTTCTTTTTTGTTGAATAAAAGACCAATACCAGTGCTTGATACATCTTTGTGCATTAATTCTATATCAAGTTCAGAAATTAGTTTGAGAAACATGTGCATCAAGATATGGACCTATACCACTTCACCAAAGATCTTTTAATACATCAATTCTACAAACTATACTGGTGCATCAAGATCAGAATCTATGCTAGTACATCAAGTTCAGAAATTAATTTGGTGCATAAAGTTCAGAATGCTATAAACTTTTTTTCAGATGCTAATCTGGTGAAACAATCCACTTCATAGTTTCAGAAATGCATGTAACTTGAGAAACATGTACTCGTGCATCCACTTCATAGACTATAGTAGTTCATATAGTTGGGAAACAAGTTCTAATTAAGTTTTTAGTGAGTAGTACTGGTACAACTGATGAATGACCAGTAGTATGGGTTACCATTTTGTGGCTGCTGCGATGTGGTATACCAAGCAGAGTTCCTCGACGCACAACTGCAGGACTGCCGCCATCTATGGAGGTTCTTCTTCGTTGGTGTACTCCACATCAACTCCGATGAAGCTCGGATACAAGCCCCCGCCCTTCATCCTGAGCCTGCTCATCACCTCGTCGGCCTTGTCTGGTATGTTGGTGCAGACGATCTCCAGTGTCTCCTTGCCGTGTAGTTCAACCCCTTTGAGCGTTTTGGTGTACTCGCGCTTCTCGCCGGGGACGTGAATGTCGACGAGGTTTCTGCTCTTGTTCGAAGTCTCGCCATGGTGACGCTTGGTGGACGGTTCCTCCGCCATCGCCTTCCTCCGGAGACTGTGGGCTTGGGAGAGAGAAGTTTTTGGTTTGTGTGTAGTGGAGATGGAAGCAACAATGGTGGTTCTGTGAATGAGGCAGAGATGGAAGACAATGTGGTATTTTGCAGTGCATCGACGATGGTGTGTGGGAGGCGGTTCGTCGGGGGTGTGGGTGTAGTGGTCATGGGGGGCGTGGGTGCAGTGCGTCGTGGCAACCGCCCATTGGATGGCGCGGGTGGTGGCCTGGAAGAACTAACCGTCCAAGACAAATGTTTTTTTACTGCTGCACTGATTAGTCTTGTCAAGCTGTACTTACGATCTGCTAAATCCCACTTGCACGTCTCTGCGGTGGTGATGATGGCATTTTGCACTGTTTAGGTGATGTATGTTCTGTGAGGTTTTTCCGTGTGGATGTTTAAGTATTGTTTTTCTATCGAAATCTTATACACTAGTTTATCTCAAAACATTTTTTCAGTGCCCTGGGAGTTGTTACTCAAAACTTGTACTTATTTTATTTTCATCTGTATCAACCTAAGTTAGGCCTTTATAGTTTTTGTATTTCTCATTTTTAGTGCACTTATGGTTTAGTACTGTGTGAACTAAGTTGTAATTTCATACAACGCATGGGTTTGAAATTTGATGTCATAGTGGTGCGAGTGGCCTCACTGATCCTGCTGTTTTAGTACTGATGTCGTATGTATGTTTGAACTGATTTTTTTTTTGTTTTTTGGATGGGGGTGGGGGTTTGAGATTATTTTACAACCAGATCGTTCATTGTGGTGTGGACAGATTTTATATAAATAAGAAATTTAGCAGAATTGACAAATAAATTCTATTTGAACTTTTTGCATTTTAGTAGTTGAACTTTTCAGATTTTATATAAATAATAAATTTAGCATAATTGACAAACATTATATGTTTGAACTTTTATAGTTTTAGTAGTTGAACTTGAAATTAATATTTTAATTCGGTTTTTTTAATAATGTTTGAACTTTTTGAGTTTTAGTAGTTGAACTTGCCAGATTTTATATAAATAAGAAATTTAACATAATTGACAAACATTATATGTTTGAACTTTTAGAGTTTTAGTAGTTGAACTTGTCAGTTTTTCTATAAATAAGAATTTAGCATAATTGACAAACATTATATGTTTGAACTTTTTGAGTTTTAGTAGTTGAACTTGAAAGTAATATTTAATTCGGTTTTTTAAATTATGTACATTTAACAGATAGGCTATTAAGTTCTGTTCTTTTTAGAGGTTCATTGTTTTTGTATCATATTTTTTCCTTTTTAGGTTAATTGACAAACATTTTTCGTGTAGTTTATATTTCTTTTGTCCCGCCCTTTGGTTACCTGGGCTTGGGCTTATTGGTGGGGTGTTTTGTTGATGATGCAGGCTATTGGGTCGTTCTTCGGCCCAGATAGCTCGTCCGCGCAGCTGTGCAGTGCGTCGTGCACGTGCGCTCTGGGTTTAGTCCCACCTAGCTAGTCGAGGGGGCTTCGAACATGTTTATAAGCTCAAGCGAGGGTCACCAGTCGAACTCCTCCGAACACTTACCTGAGCGCTTATACACGGCGCTCGCTCTCTCTCTTGACCTATGGGCCCTGGTCGGCGGGTCCTGCGTTGTGCGGATTACTAGGGATTCGCCCACGGGCTCGAGTTCAAGTATCTAGCATTGTCAGGGCCTATGCCTGACATTGGGCGGTCAATTTTTTTTGTTTGTTTGTTTGAATCTAGTACTTGACTCCACCAGTGACTTGGACTGATACTTTTTGTTCTAGTTCTTGTCAGTTTTGTGTGTGTGTAATCTTTTTCATTTGAGTTTTTTGCCTTCTTTTTTGTGTTTGTTTTTGTGATTATTCTCAAGTGTCTTCTGGTGTCATTTTCAGAACTGTATTACTTGCGTGTAGACTGAGTTGTACTTACAGTGCATTCATAGTAGCGCTTACGGACTGATGCTTCTTTGTATTTTTATTGTAGTAAGTATGTACTGTCCGATCAAGTGTACCTAGTTGTACTGACATGGAGCAATGTTGTGTGATTAGTTGCATCATAACTAGTACTTTAGAGTAGGGACAACGTTCCATTTAGAAGCTACTTTTCAATTTTGAAATGTTGGATTAACAACATACGAAGCTACCAAACCAAACTTATATAATGAGATAAGCAAAACATTGTACTTGATGACATAACTAAACTTGTTCAAACATGAAAAGCACGACATAATAATACTGGTTCAACCCAACAAGAGAAAACTACTAATTTGAAACAACAAGATAAAAGGCAAGCACAAGCAGAAGTAAAACGAAGGCAGGCTCTGATGTATCTTCATCCCGTAAAGGGGCAATAGGGGCGGTCGTAGTA
This sequence comes from Triticum aestivum, assembly GCF_018294505.1. Classification (NCBI taxonomy): domain Eukaryota; kingdom Viridiplantae; phylum Streptophyta; class Magnoliopsida; order Poales; family Poaceae; genus Triticum; species Triticum aestivum. Next base: position 119,006,142 of record NC_057801.1, on the reverse strand, counting down.
GTTTTCAGCCTCCCGCTCTTTTGCATATTCCGAACCATCTGTGATGTAGTCGATCATGAACCATGACTTGTACGCGGCGTACACATCTACTCCTGCATACTCGATGAGGTTGTCTGGCAGCTCGCTGGTCCCCCACAGTTTGTAGTCTTCCTGCGTGTTGATCTTGTTCTTCATGCCTTTGTAGAATGGGTGGATGACGTTGGCTGCAACATCAGTCAAGGAGTCATACTCTTTTCCGGTGTATGGAACTCTCCACTTGCGCTGAATGTCGATGAACTTGTTGGGGTTGATCTCCATACCGGACAACTTCAGCTTCTCTTTGTTGCTTTCAATGCTGAAACCGGCAAATGTGAATAACTTCACATGCTGCAGCATCTCGGTCAGGCGCTTGGGCCTGCAAGGGCAGAGACATTTTGAATATTAGCATTACTTTGATGTTTGAATTATTCATTTTTGTTTTGTTTTACAAGCGATGAATCCATGAAGTAGTTGTTTATGTAGGATAATCAATGGATGAATGTACTTCAAAAACTAGTAAAGAAAGTTCTGAAATTAAATTAATTACATCATGTTATTCTTCTTCTTGGATTATACATAGTTTCAGTCAATGTTGTATGTTCTGCATTGGTACTAGTTTAGTCTACTTTTGTTGAATAGGATAACACATAACCAGTGCTTCACCAAGTTCTTAGTTAATTTTCTTATGAAAATAACATTAGATCAAATTCAGAAAATACTTCACTACATCAAGTTCAGAAACATGTTTTTAATACACTGAGTACATAGACTCCTCTGTTGGATCAACTTCAGAAACTACACTAGTCGATCAACTTCAGAATTTAATCTTCCGCAAGATTTTCCAAATAGTAATCCAGTGCATCAGTTTCAAAAATACATTTATAGTATATCTACCTGAGAAAATGCAGTAGTGCATCCACTTTTCACAAACCACACTAGTACATGTAGTGGGGAAACAAGTCTGATTAAATTTTTAGTATACAGTACTAATAAAACAGATAAACCTTATGCAGGGCCAATGAGTAGGATTGCTCACCATTTTATGGCCACTGCAATGTGGTACACCAAGCAGAGTTTGTCGACGCACAACTGCAGGACTGCTGCCATCTGTGGAGGTTCATCTTCGTTGGTGTAGTGCGCACCAACGCCGACGATCCTACGAGTCCTGCCGCCAAGCTTCCTCCAGAGCCTGGAGATCACCTCATCGGCCTTTTCTGGTATGCTGGTGCAGATGATCTCCAGCGTCTCATTGCCATGGAGCTCAACCCCTTTGAGGGTTGTTGTGTACTCGCGCTTCTCGCCGGGGACGTGAATGTTGACGAGGTTGCTGCTCTTGTCCGACGTCTCGGCATGATGACGCTTGGCGGACGGTTCCTCCACCATTGCCTTCCTCCGGCGACTGTGGGGTTGGGACAGAGAAGTTTTTGGTTTGTGTGCAGTGGAAATGGAAGTGGCAATGGTGGTTTGTGGGAACGAGGGAGAGATGGAAGAGAATGGGTTTTTTTGCAGTGCGTGGACGGGGATTTGTGGGAGGCGGTTCATTCGGGGGCGTGGGTGTAGTGGGTGTTGTGGCGTGGGGTCACCATTTGCAGTTCCTTGTGGCAACCGCTCAGTGGGTGGCGCTGGTGGAGGCGTGGAAGAACTAACTGTCCAAGTTAAATGGTTTTTACTATTGAACTGACTAGTCTTGTCAAGCTGTACTTATGACCTGACAAATCCCACTTGCACGTCTCTGCGGTGGTGATGATGGCATTTTACTGTGGCACCGATTCGTATAGTTAAGCTGTACTTATCAGCTGCTTATCCCACTTGCACATGTCAGCGTCGGTGTTGATGGAGGTCTGAACTCCTCTACTGTGGTACTTGGACTGGTGATTGCAGTGTAATTGAACGTACCAAATACCAGTGAGACTATGTGTGGTGCTAATGTTTTTTTGAAACAATTTTCGTATTTTTTAAAGGATTGTTTATATCAAGATAATCTGTGAGTATTTTTTACAGATAAATTAGATTTTCATCAGTACAAGATGTATTATATTCGCATTTTTCTTGAGGTAATTATTTTTATGTACTGATGGTCTTTCTGAATTGGGACTGGCAGAAGCAGGCATAGCTTTGTTTTGTCAAAATGATGTTTTTTGAGTCGTTCATTGGTGTGTTTGTTTTACTATGCCTTTGTACTGACGACTGAGAATTATCAGTACTGATGTACTACAAGAGTTTAAATTTTTCCATTACATTTTTTTTGCTGAGTTATTGGTTGACAGTAGTGTTTTGCGTCAGATATATCCAAATAAGTTTTTTCAAATTTATTTGTGAGTGCATTCAAAAGGATTATCAAATGGTTTACATAATAATGTCACTGCTCCAGCAGGCACAAATCAGAAATTATATCAGTACTGATGTGTACTCTGCCTTGTACTGATGACTCAGAGTTATCAGTACTGATGTACTACAAGAGTTTAAATTTTTCCTTGATATTTTTTTGCTGAGTTACTGGTTGACAGTAGCGTTTTGCGTCAGATATATCTAGATAAGTTTTTTCAAACGTATTTGTGACTGCATTCAAAATGATTATCAAATGGTTTACATAATAATGTCACTGCTCCAGCGGGCACAAATCAGAAATTATATCTTAACTATAGTAGTGATCGAGAAATCGACGATAAAGCTAAATAAGTTTTGGTAACGACAGTGTTTCTGAAGTGCTTCCTCATTGTGTGCTGATGCAACTAAGACTACAAGGTTATTTTTTAGTTGACGCAGCGGGATAACCACTATGTATTGTTCAGTCTTGAGCTTCTCCTAACTGTCCCCAAATGTTGTGCCTTGCCGGTGCTCTTTCCAGGTTGAGCCTTGGCAACTTCATCGTCAGTTTCAGTTTCCTCGCCCCCGACACTGTCATCTTCATTGTCTTCGTCTGATTGGCCGTCATTCTCGTCAAACTCTTCTTCTTCATCGTCTTCATTTGATTGCTTGGAACTCTGTACCTTGCCATGTTTCTATTCAGCTCCACTAACCTCCTCGCCCACTTTGCATGTGCGGGCATTATGTCCGTCAGTTCCCCCACTCTTGCGGCAAGTGTAGCTGTTACGTGTGTTGTCTCCATTGGTAGAAAGCTGGGTGGCTCCAATCTGCTTGTTCTTGTTGACAGTGGCATCTGTGCGGAGTGGGCATGTGCGGTAGTTATGGTTGCTCACGACGTTGCAAAATCCGCATGCCCTTATCCCGAGAGGTTTGCCGTCCGGGCCAAATTCCACACGCTTGATGGGGCGTGGTGGCTTTTTGGCTGCTGCTTTCGTAGTTTTCACTGCTTGCGTCTTGCTCTTCCTCCCCTTTGTGTTTGAGAATATGGGTGGTTTAATCACCCTTTCCTGATGCTGTTGGTAGGATGTGCTATTGTCATGTCGTTCGCCTACAGCACCATCGAGCTCATGATCTCGCATGTGAGCTTGTCGGTGCTCTTGAATGTGCACATGGGCAAGCTCCGGTTGCTGCTGCTCCTCTTCCTCGTTGTCAAACGGGTCAATAGCTCCCAGATGGTTCATCTCGGATAACATTGTAGCAATATCCTGCTCAATGGCTTCATTGCCCGCGACACCTCCATTTTCAGCAAAATGCATGGCGTCGAGTTCTTGTTCAAGTTTGTCCATGACGACTCGTGACCTTGCCATTTGCTGTCGGCTTCTCAAGCTTTTTCTGTGCACCCTCATGTTTGACGCTACTGTCCTCAAGTCATTTCTGTCAAATGTTGGCTGGATGTTCGGGCGTTTGGTGTATCTCCTGAGGATGTATTTCTCTGGAACGCTGGTAGCCTTAATTGTCTGCATCATGAGCAGGACATGCACGCAGAAAAGACCTGTATTTGTTTTTGGAAGAGGTGCATGTTTTTTGTCATTTCATTCGAACAAAAACTTTGCAAAAAAAGTAGTACAGTATGTAACATCTTTTTTGTAGTCCTCACCTATGTGGTCCCATAGCCTGCACTCGCACTCATATATTTCTCCCACGTGGTCTGCAACCACCTGGAACGCGTGCTGAGCCCACACAGACAGTTTTTGCGGGTGGTTGTAGCGCAATAGGTACTTTGTGGGCTCTTCCGTCTCTGTCACCGTGAAGAGTGTGCTCAGTTTTAGCCTATCTCTGATCTCGCTGTACACAGCTCGTGTGTACAACTTTGCCATCTGGGTGTCAAACCCATAGAAGGTCAGCGTGTTTTGTTCCTTCTACACATGCAAGAATGATGACCAAATTGTTAGTTTTCTTGCAGCAAAAACTTTTAATAAAGTTTTTACTTTAGTATGCATGTAATTTTTTTGTCTTACGACAAGTGATAGAGCTATACCCGGTTACCCATTGTCTCCTGGTTCTCTGTCTGCCTCCTGGTTTTGACGTAGGAGTTTACCTGGCTGACAAACCGGTGTAGGTTATGTCTCTCATTTACGTAGTTCTTCTTGAGCACATAGTTCATGCTCTCACTTTGCTGTGTGGATGTCATTTTGGCGCAGAAAATTTCTTTGAAGTAGGCTGATATCCATTTCTCACGCTCGTTCCACATCCCCACCATTGTGGCATCATCGTGGAGGTTATAATTATCCATGAGTCTTTTCCAGGCATCCTCAAACTCAGTTGGCATGAGGGGCCAGTTGAGCATTGATGTGAATTCATCCTTAAAGTCATCGTGCAGGTAGTACAGGTACGCGAGGTGTTCCCTGTACTTCTTCATAATGTGCCAGTGGCATAGCTTATGTACCGTGTTCTTAAAAACATATGTGATCACAAAAGCCATTGCCGGGCACTGGTCTGGTAATGAGAAAATAGACTCGGAGTCGTCAGCAGATGGTTGTACATATATACCAATAGAACTAACACAACATTTTTACTGTGTTATTTTCCTTTTCTTTTTTGGATGGGGGGTTGTCGTTGGGGGTGGTTTTAGCGGTTGTACCTGTGAGGATGCATGTAGGAGCCTTCCTTCTCATGCACCTTAAAAATGTCTTGAACAACCACTTGAATGAATCTGCATCCTCATCTCTTATCAGGGCAAAACCAAAGAATGTAGTCTGCAAGTGGTTGTTAGTTCCGACAAACACCCCAAGTGGCATATGGTACTTGTTGGTCTTATATGTTGTGTCAAACGTTACGCAGTCCTCGAAGTCCCGATACGCCCCTCGGCAGCTTGCGTTCGCCCAGAATATGTTCTTAACTCTGTCGGACTCATCGAGTTGCATGTCACAGAAGAATTCCCTGTTTATAGCTTTCATCTCCCTAAAGAAGTTGAAAGTCTTTAGGACATCGTCCACATCGTCAATCCTTGAATTCTTTGCTTTCCTGCATATTAAAAGTTCATTGAGAATGCATGTTGAACTGGCTTCAGGTCATGCATTGCGTAATATGTTTGTACTGACAGAGGAAAAAAGACGGAGGCGGTTTATGGGAGGAGAACATGTTTGTACTTACAGGTTAATCAGGTCTTTGGCATTCATTTTGAGGAAGTAGCTACCAGGGTCATCACCGCCCAGTATGCTCATGATTTGCGCATGTTCAATGCCTTTGAACTGCATGTACTTGATGTACTCCAAGATTGTTTTGTCAAAGTTTTTGTGGGAGTGCAAGAAGACAAGCATTTCTGCGGTGAGCTGTAGCCTGTGGTTGTGTTCCTAGACTATCTATTTTACGACAAATGTTCCATCCTTTTCCTTCTTCAGTCTTATTTTAGCCCTGCAGTTAGTTCTGGCTGTCGTCTTGTTATGATGTCTATTTGCTTCAGACACCTTTGATTCATAAACTCCATGGCACGTGCGATAAAGGTAGGCTCTGGTCTTAGACTTGGGGCCTTCCCTGACAGCAAAACTAGCATGCTTCGCATATACGTTGTAGAAGTTCTTTGTTTCTTCAAAAGTTTCAAACCTCATCTCTAGCCTTGGCAGAATGTAAGCTTCAATGTCAGGTGGCTGCACGCAACAGTGACAAAACAAAAACATAGTTATGAAAATGTTAGATGGGGTGGTCACAGCATCATGGTATGGACTGTGCTTGTATGTTTTTTTCTATATGGATACTTACATGTGTATAGCTCTGCGCTACTTCTGGTGTTTTTTGTCCTCTCTGGTTTATGGGTGCCGGTGGTGTCACCCTTGGCACATGCAACAATGCATCTCTTGGAGGGAGCAACGTTGACGAAGATCTCCATCTCTCGTTGTACGACCGTCTCCTCTCAAATTCATTGTGAGGTTGCTCCTGTCTATATGACTCATATCTTGTACTTTTGAACCTGCTAGAGTGGCCAAAATTTCTGTCTCTTTGCCCTGGTCTTCCCGTCGCAACCGCTTTTGCAGCATGGATGATTGATGTTGACGAAGCGACTGGCGGAAGCCTTGTTGCAACCCATCCACGGCTTCCTGTCCTTGGCTTTTTGCATGCGCTGGGGAAGGAAAACATTTGTTGTTGGTGATATTGTTGGCCTTGTTGCAACCCAGCAGCGGCAAAGCTTGCATTCCCAGATATTGGTGTTTGCTGTGTAGAAGAACCTGTCCGTGCTTCTGATGATTGCGGTGTATCTTCAAATCTGCCGGTATTGTTGAAATATCCACACGGTATTTCTGGTGTTACCCAACCAGGTGGTGCCCCATATCTGTTTGGCTCATGAAATGCTCAATTCGTACGCCGCCTTGCATGCTTCTGCAAACGACATTCAATAGTTTTGGGATTAATCTGGTTTCGTTTTCAGTCGAACTGATGAACGTTCATGTTCAACACTGATGTACTGATGTACTGGTTTTTAGCACTGCCTGTAAACTGGACATTGAACTCATGCATGACTTCTCTTTTGTTCGTCTATAACTTATGCAACTACACTAGAAGTACTGCTAGTTTGTGTATCATTGAACTTACTGCGTAACTGTGGCACTGTCTTAGTACTATCTACTTGGACTGATGCATAAGTTTAAGTTTTTTTACTTGAACTGATGCTAGCATATTAGAGGTACTGATAGTAACCTCGACATCCTAATCGTGCATCAATGCATCTACATTACAAGTACTGCTAGTTTATGTATCATTGAACTTACTATGTAACAATTTTATATTTTTTTTCAGTAATAGTTTTGTTACTCGTTCGAACTAACGCAACTACATAACTTATACTCTTAGAAATAACAACATACAACTTTTCAGTGGTAGCTGAACCTTAGAACTATCTACTTGGACTGATGCACAAGTTTAAGTTTTTTCTACTTGAACTGAAGCTAGCATATTAGAGGTATTGACATAACCTCGACATCCTAATCGTAAATGAACTGATGCAAGAGTTTGCAATGTACCATTGGGTTCTTCTTCTTAGCAGGACTAATGAACTGATGGACTGACACAAACGTGGGAAGCAGACATTACCTCCAGTGGACTAACTTCTTGTTCTACCTCTCGTGGGCGTCGTACTGGCATGTTCTTGGGAGCCGGCGCCATTGACGCAGCTCTTGCTTGTGGTGGATGTCTGGCGAAGAGGTTCGTTGAGGCAACACCTTGTGGGGATCACTGCCCGGAGAAGGAGCCCCGGCGACAGAGGGAGGCAAGAGGCGGGTATGACGGCCCTGTCGATGGATCCGGCGACGGAGGGAGGCAGGAGGCGGGGATAACGGCCCTGTCGATGGATCTGGCGATGGAGGGAGGCAGGAGGCAGGGATGACGGCCCTGTCAATGGATCCGACGACGGAGGGAGGCAGGAGGCGGGAATGGCGGCATCGTCGATGGATCCGGCGACAGAGGGAGGCAGGAGGCATGGATGACGGCCCTGTCGTTGGATCCGGCGACGAAGGGAGGCAGGAGGTGGTGGCGGATCCATCGCCGGCCAGTCGCGGCGCCGCGGGCTCCCTCGCTCCGACTGCCGCCGTCGCTCGCTTGCCCACGATGCTTGCCTCCGGCGGAAGAAGGCGGGTTGCGGTCGGGGGGATTCTACGGTGGTGGACGCATCGCGCCTTATAGGGGGCAAGGGTAACAGAATAATATTCTGTTACCGGTAACAGAATAGTCCAGCCCTATATATATATAGGGTGGGTCTATTATGATAACACCCCTTAAGACCTTATTCTGATAACACTAGCCTTATTCTGCACACCACCAACAGATCGCGCCGCCGCCCCTCCCCTCCCGGCCTTCTACCGCGGTAGTGGCCTGGGCGCACCGCCGCCCCTCCCCTCCCGGCCTTCTTCCGCGGCGGCGGCCTGGGAGCGATGTCGCCCCTCCCCTTCCCGCTTTCTCCCGCGTCGGCGGCCTGGGAGCGACGCCGCCCCTCCCCTCCCGGCCCTCTTCCGCGGTGGCGGCCGGCAGCGACGCCGCCCCTCCCCTCCCGGCCTTCTTCCGCAGCGGCGGCCAGGCAGCGACGCCTCCCGTCGCCTCTCGGCCTTCTTCCACGCTAGGCACCGAGCAACACCAGCCTATCAGCCTTCTTCCATGGCAGGAGCTCGGTAGCGCCGCCAATGAAATCATTCGGGCCTGCAATTAGCTGTACTTCATCAGATGTGGATTGGTGCTGCCTGGACATCAAACCAATTCGAGCAAGGAGGAGTGTGCGCAAGGTTGCTGCATCCACGGTAGGTTCTTGGAATAAGTCTGCATCGACCTTCAGAGCAAATCCTCCTTCCCCGTTCACCTTGAGCAACATCCAGACCGCCCATGAACTTCTGAAGGGCAAGTGGACTGCACGGGCGAACGTGAAAGTTGTGCAGACGGACGAGAAGGGAACTTCCTCCTGTAAACGCAAGAAATCACTGCAACACGAGGTAAAGCAGTACACTTCCTCAACCATCTCAGTGTAGTTATCCTCAGGCAGTACAGCGCGCCTACAAAACCTGTGCAGTGTGGTTCCTTCAGTTCGTTGTCAGGGAAAATGCAGTGCACTTACTCGGTAATGCAGTACGCTTGTATAGGTTCATTACGGATAACGATGCAGTGCGGTTGCTTCAGTTCACCTTGCAGGGTGATGCAATCACCATGCAATGCTTCGGCAGTACCATTTTGAACACATTGCAGTTTGCATGATACAATTCATTTAACCTGACAATGCAACTCGGTTATTTTGTGTGCGGGACATGACGTTCAACAGATACAAAATGCCGCGCATAATTGACAACACTGAGAACAACAACTTTCAGAAGAATGGATATTCTTCTGAAGGAGATACTGGCTGGGTTACCCCTGAGATTCCTCGTGGATTCTTCACGACGACAAATAGGGTGCAGTACTCTCCACAAGAAGATTTTTTCCAGGAAGATAATGTAGTTGAAGATGATGATGATGTCACATTCGTCTCGGAAGGCACTCACCAACGCGATGATGAAGACAATGACGATGAAGATGAGCCGATAACAGTTCTCAACCCAGAGTATAAGCACGAGTTCACTACGTTTGGACAGCATGTCCGAACAGACAATGATGATGCAGTTGAACACGATGTTGCAGCAGATGATGATTATGTCTATGATGATGTGCCACTGCTCCAAAATTTTGAAACCAATCCACCGAAACATCGTCACAATAATGGAATACCACCACGTCCACCTGCCGCACCCCAAAACAGAGCTCAGCGTCCACCTGCTGCACCGAAAAACAGAGCTCCAACCAGACCTGCTGCATCAACTTCGACGCTGCGACCACCAATGGTGCCTCGGTCAAAAGTAAACAACAGGTACAAATCCTCCTCACTGTTGCTGCCGCGAGATCCTCAACTAGAAGATCTGCTATAACCCCGCCATGTCCAATACAACCTGGCAAGCTGCAAACACCATTGGGCGAACGACTCTACACACATGTAAGTTTATGGTCTGAAAAAAATAGTTGCAGTCCATTCAGATAACATTGCACTGCACACTGATATTTCTTATGATGTTTGGCTAGGAACATTGCAAATGCTTTATTAAACTCGTATGCACTCCTCGTATTTAAAAAACAGAACAAAACAAATTATCTCATAGAGCATTGCAATTAATGCAGGATAAAAACATGCCGCTGAACCTTGTACCTGCTGCTGGAATGAAGTTCACCACGTACGACAAGGCATGGAATTTTACAACAATTATGCATGATGTGCAGGGTTTGGCATACACAAGAGGGCAAAACACAGGACAAATGCCTACATTGTCTGCTCAAGAGAAGGGGTGCACAAGCAGGCTGTGTCAGATTATCACCGGGTACGTTAGAAGACATCAAAAAAGATTGGCTGCAATGCAAAGATTAGAGTCAAAAAAAGGAGGGATGGCAAATTTGTGATAGAAATGGTTCAACTCAACCACAATCACAAGATGCTGGAAAGCCCCGGGATGCTTTTGCACATGCGATCGCACAAAAAAGACGATCCTTTGATAGACCAGTTAGTGAAAGACATGCAACTGGACAACCACACACATGCTCAGATGATGTCGACGCTGTCGCGTATGTCCGGTGGTCTGCAGTACATGAGACATACTAGCCGTGACTGGGTAAACAAGTAAGCACGTAACAAAGCATATCTCTTGAGCATTCTGTCGGTAATTATTCCCTGTTTGATGAGATAAGTTTGCATTATCTCTGAAAATGCAGGAAACAGAAGTTTGCCAGAGAAGAGTCTAAAGATGATGTCAAGAAACTTCTGGATTTCTTCGAGAAAATGCAGAAGATAAACCCAGAGTTCTTCTATGATTATGACGTTGATGCAGATAACCGTGTAAGAAACGTCTTTTGGGCGAACGCAAGTTGCAAAGGATCATATGAAGATTTTGGAGTCTACGTTACATTTGACACGACGTATAAAACTAACAAATTCCACATGCCGCTTGGAGTGTTTGTGGGGGTGAACCATCATCTACAGAGCACAATATTTGCTGTTGCACTCGTGCGAGATGAAACAATATTTGAGTGGGTTTTCAAAACCTTTCTGAGGTGTATGAACAACAAGCCGCCAATCTACATGCTCACAGGTACAAATAATAAAAAACACCTGCATACTTACGTTTTGTTTGGTGCACTTATATTTCTTCCATCAATTTTGCACACACACAAACAACTTAATAAAAAAACACTATTTGTGTCTTTTGAGACCAGTGGTCTTCGATGAAGGCAGCATCAAAAACTATCCTCCCACAAACTATGCATAAGCTGTGTCGGTGGCATATCATGAAGAAGTACAAAGACCACCTCACCTTGCTGTATAAGGCGCACGAAAAGCTCAAGGACGAACTCAATGCAGTGCTGAACCACCCACTAATGCCGTCAGAATTTGAACTAGCATGGAAGAACCTCATTCAGAGGTACAACTTGCAAGACGACGAAGTGATGAATTCGCTGTGGGATGACAAGCACGAGTGGATCTCGGCTTACTACAAGGAAATTTTCTGTGCTCGGATGACTTCCACACAGAGAAGCGAGAGCATGAACCGCATACTGAAGAAAAAGTTTGTCAGGGAGAAGCATGATCTCCATCTGTTTGCTCAGTAGGTGGATAAGTGCATTCAGACCAGGAAGGCCGTCGAGCACGTAGAGACAGTAGCAAATGAGGTAAACAAAATGTCAATCAAAAACTGCTAAAAAATATGACTACAAAAACAAACAATTTTTTCATTTCTCTGGTTCATAATAGTGCATTTGTGATCATGCAGTCAGAGGTAAAAACAACAACAAAGTTTGGGTTCGCAGTTCAGCTATCAAAAGTGTATACAAGGGAAGTGTTTGCAGATTTCAAAGAAACACTCTACCGTAGCACTGCATTCAGAGCAGAACGGTGCCCTGAGAACCCGACAAAGTATCTCGTACACCACTACAACAAATCAGATGCATTTGACTGGGCAAGGCATAATTTCCAAGTGGTCGCCGATGAAGAGAAAGGTGTCTATGAATGTGAGTGCAAACTCTGGACACACACAGGTGAGACTCCTAGCGAAAAAAATTCTAGATTCTGATAGTCATGCACGAAAGCTCACTTACTAAACTTTCAAAGTACACATGCATGAGTAATTCACAAAACCAAATGAAGTTCACTTCTTTAAAGAATGAACAAATAACAAAAAAAATATGTTTACTAATTTCATGTAGTTCACTTACAGAACAAAAAAAATCATGAGTTTGTCTGCAGGTCTCTTTTGCGTCCATGTCTTATGCTTGCTTTCTCATTTGAGAGTACTCAACATTCCTGAGGTGTACATCATGAAAAGATACACCCGTCACGCAAGATCAAATGCAATGTTTGACAGAAGAGACTACGAACAAACAGCACCAGATGGAACCTCGCTTTTTTGCCATAGAAAATTGCTGACAGAAATAGCAATGGACCTTGCAAACAGAGGATAAGGTCCGACGCCGGGTGCCATAGAGCGTTTTCTAGTATGAGGGCACTGATCGAGGAAGTTGACGTGCTCAACAAAGAAGAAAAAGAAGCAGCAAAACTAAAGCAGGCAGAGAAATACTAGCATGACAATAATGCCGAGCAAGTAGAAAATACTGAACACATCGGAACTGGTGCTATCAAAAAAGAAACAATTCTTCACCCTCATGTTTCAAACACAAGAGGAAGAAAGAAAGGGGGAGACGCAACCCAGAAAAAGGTGGCATGCAAGGAGAAAAATGAAGACAAAAACAGTAAGCCACAACCTGAGCTGGAGAGTGATGGTCACCCACTGGGAGTAAGAATGTGCAGAACATGTAATGAAATCAGCGGCCACAATTCCAGGACGTGTACAAAAAGAAATGAACAAGAAAAACGAGGATATGGAGATGCACAACAAAACAGAAATTCCACTCACAACACTAAGAAATGGACGAAACCGAGACGTTGTAGCATCTGCAAAAAGCGGAAGAGACACAATTCAAGAACCTGCCTCAAAAGAAAAAGAAAAAGATTAGAAAATGAGGAAGACGAAGAAGGTGAGATCAAAGAAGAAGATGATGACACAACTGAAGAAGAAATGGCTTATGAAGAAGCAGATGGAGAAGAGGAGGAAGAAGAAGAGAGTGAAGAGGACGAAGAACGTGAAGAAACTGAAGAAACAGTGGCTTATGAAGAAAGAGATGATGAAGATGATGAAGAGGAAGAAGAGAGTGAAGAGACTGAAGAGAGTGAAGAGGACAAAGAACATGAAGAAACAATGTCAACAAGACCACCACAAGGAAATGCTGCTATACAGAAAACCCGAGAACAACACCACTTTCAACAAACAAGGTAGGAGCAAAGAAGGATGCAGTTCACAGCACTAGAAAACGAAAACCACCATCAACCAGCACGCGGGGATCAAAGAAGGATGCAGTTCACAACACTGGAAAACCAAAGCAGCCAACAACCAGCACGCGGGGACAAAAGAAGGATGCAGTCCACAACACTGGAAACCAAAACAGCCATCAACCAGCAAGCAGGAAGCAAAGAAGGATGCAGTCCACATCACTGAAAAACCAAAGCAGCCATCAACCAACACGCGGGGAACAAAGAAGGATGTAGTTCAAAGTGCTGAAAAACGAAAGCAGCCATCAACCAGCACGCGAGGGGCTACAAACACAAAGGTGCAGAGACAAGAACCAGCAACACCGCCATTGGAAACAAAAGAAAGTGCGACATTAGACATGCTCCAGTCATCGCGTAGAAACAACAGGTTAACGACCAAATAGATGAACAGACAATAAATTAATCGTATGCATAGCAATTTGCTTATCTCCATGACTTATGTATCAGTTTAAGTTTTGTGCAAACACAAATTTCACGTTGCCTATGAGTTACTCAACTAAACCATGTAAAGAGAAAATGGTATATAGAGTATACCATATATATATAGTAGTCTTGAGTAAAACATTGACACATTTTGATTCAAAAACCATGTAAAAATGTTGTTAGCTCGCTGTAGTCCAACAAGTAGTACATATAAAACGCATTTCAATATGCAGTATGGAACTTGCAAATATGTAGTACGCTTCGAACTATCATACAGTACTATAGACTAACTACATATAGTACACACCATACAAATTGGGAAAAAATGTGGAAACATGTAGTGCTCAGCTAACATATAAGCAGTTCACATAATGTAACCATGTAAACACAAATTTCCCGTTGAATAATAATTGAAGCGGTTCAGATCACAAAAGTGTTTATTACAAAACACATCAAAAAGATGAAGCGTTCAACACGCAAAAGTACTTATTACAAAATCATCCTCATAACCTTAGCCAATCATGTCAAACCTGATTCTAATCGTACGATCCTCGAGTTCAAAGAAGTTGAGGACAACAACTTGCTCAAACTTCAGGCTGCTATCAATGACAAATTCCTTCCACCCTTTGTGCAGACACAGCCGCCCGTCAACGCCTACACTGTACTTGGCTGGTTTAAGGTATCCATTACCAAGAATAACTTGAAGAATTCCTTTCTTCTTGAGCCGCACATACCTAACAGCTCGTTGACGAATTTTCTGTAAAAAATAATAAAACTGTTTGAGAACGAAACTAGCAGTACAATTCTCATACTGTGAACAGAAATAGATGAAGTGCACAACAGTCCAACAAGTAGTACATATAAAAAGCATTTCCATATGCAGTATGGAACTTGCAAATATGCAGTACACTTCGAACTGTCATGCAGTACTATAGACTAACTACATGTAGTACACACCATACAAATTAGGAAAAAATGTAAAAATATGTAGTGCTCAGCTAATATATAAGCAGTTCACATACTCTAACCTATAAACTAAAACATAAGCTACATGCACACAAGCAAAAAAACAAGAAATAATAACACATTGCAGTACACTTCAAAAAACAAAGAAAAAAGTGCGTTCCTAAAATACTACAAGTTTAGAATGCAGTGGAATTATACAAAAAAACACAAAGAAAAAAAATCATATCTAACGGAACATACCATCTTGTAGTGAGTCTCGACATATGTTGGCGTAAGCTGATGGACAAAAGGACTCGTGCAGCGAAGGCCACGCCGAATCAGGGCAGAATAGAACGCAGAAATGTTGATCTGGCCCATATCCAATCCTTCCGTGAATACTGTACCATATGCAAGCTGCTCGGCTCGCCTAGTTCGGCACAACACCTTCCCACCACGACGAGCACGACGGGCCTGCGAGCGAGTTGAACAATCGCAGTGCGTCGGCACACCACAACCATGGCCGTAGCAGAAGAGATACGCACAGGGGCCTAGAGCCATCGCAACAAAAACCTAGAAAAGCAAAAAAAAGGCTGGAGAAAGGAGAGAACTTGCGGCTAGAGGAGAAAATGAAATGCAAAGGAAGGGTATAAGTTAGCCTTCATTTATATAGGAGGAATGCAAGAAGGTCAAAACTGAAAATTAAAGGGGACTTAATGGAAATTATGTTCCCAAGAATAAAGGACAATCAATAAAGGCTTATGTTACCAAAGAAAAAGGAACGAAAAAAGAAGGTGTACTTTGACTGCAGCAATTCCCACAAACAAAACCACATATCATTAATAAATAATTCTCTAAAAAAATTATAATCCATAGACCATTTTATGTGTGCAGTTCTCCAAATTCATACCAGGAAGTTCACTATATGTGTGGATGAAGTGCAGTACATGTTTTTTGGCACAAAGAAGGATGCATGCAGTGCAAAATGTGTACACCTGCAGCACAGAACTATGACGAATGCAGTGCGCATAGGGGCACAAAAGCAGTGCACACCCATACACTAAGAAAAAAGGATACGAAAGAGGAAAAACAATAAAGAAAAATGATACCAATGTAGTGCACAAAAATGTTGCGCAGAACATGTGCAGTACGGAATGCATGCACATGCAGTACTGAAACTAAATAAATGGAGTGCACACATGATTTACTAAAAAGCAGTGCACGCCACAACGTTGAAAAAGATACAAAGGAAAAAAATTGACCACCCAGGTGCTACCAGCCCCAGCTAGTCTCGTAATAGGTCTACACCCACAAAAGGGGAGTCATTCTGAGTCACAGTGCATGGGTCCGGTTGCACATGGGCCCATAGGTCATAGGGCATATAGCAGGGAGCGCCGTGTATAAGTGCCCAGATAAGTATACGGAGGAGTTCGACCAGTATGCCTTGCCAGCGCTTATAAACAGGTCGGGCGCGCCTTCCGCGGGCGAGGTGGGACTAAATTTTATGACGCACACACAGCGAACCGAGAACCAAGCCGTGCTCACAGCCCGACTTGGGCCCAAGTGCGTCTCTAAACTACCCGAACACAAGCCCAACAAGGCCGACTAAGAAAAAACAACAAGTTCAAAAAAAGAGAGGGGGGCCCCACACCCCCCCTTTACCTACCCCTCCCGTACCAGGGACTGAAGTAAGTACAGGCAAAAACAAGATGCAGTACGTGGCTGTAAAAAATGCAGTGCATTATATTACACGATGCAGTGCGGTATGGCAATCCAGTTCCCGATTACCTACAAAAATAAGTAAACTCAAAAAATAGTGAAGTACGCACATGTATACACAAGTGCAGTACTGTATTGTAGAAGATGCAGTTCAGGACTATATACGAATGCAGTTCATTATCACACAGGATGCATGTATAAAACGTAACAAAATGCCCGTTTGCACAGAAAAGTGGTGGTTAAAAAAATTTACTGATCAAAAATAAAACAAACCCACCTTAAAAAAACCACGTTCACATACAACCACCCGATCGGAGCAGTTCCATCGCCACAAGCCCACGATCACAGATGCAAAACCAACCCACGATTTGCACAACCGCATCATCAGCACGATCGTGCAGTTCATCCGACGAGGCCATCCAACCCCGCGCCCTCTCCATAAATTCAGACCCCTGCCAAAAGCCTTCTCATCCACAACAACACAAGTATCCATTGCGCTCCCACCAAATCGCCCCATATCAATGCAAAAGCACCAAGCCCTGCTACTAGCGATGACATTCACCGACGAGTACAGGGGCGACAACGCCGTGGAGGCGCACGACAACACCAAGTTGCACGTCATCCACACCAACGACAAGAAGCAGATGGCGATCACCATCGCGCAGTACGAGCGCCACCTCAGCCTCCAGCGCCACAAGATCATCGACATTGATCTCGAGTATGACAACGACCCTGAAGCGATGCAGAAACTCGCCCTCTGCCAGCTCTCCATCGACAAGAATCACCCGGTGCTGCTCTTCCAAATGAGCGACACTGAAAGGTGCACCGTCTTTGACAACTTCCTCACCGACCCCAGGTACACCTTTGCAGGCTTCTCCATCGACGGCGACAAAATTAGGCTAGAGCGCACCAAACTGGAGGTCACCAACTTTGTCGACATCCAGAAGGAGTGGAGGGTGCCTGAGGCAACCAAGCCGTTGGACTCCCTCGGAGACGTGTCCGGCATGCTCATCGACGACTACTACAACAACATGAAGAAGAAGATCACCGACGACGAGCACCAGCGCTGGGCCATCCTGCCTCTGTCTAGGAGGCACATCGAGTACGCATCAAAGGACGCATACACAGCGTATGAGATATGGAACCGCATCACCCTCACCCAGGACGGCCTTCGCCGTGCAAAGCTGGAGAAGGAGGAGCCCCCCAAGAAGCGCGCCAGGAGCAGCTGGGGATAGGGAGAGCCTGATTGGTGAAGAAGAAGATGGTGCCGGCCAGGAGACAACAATGCCAGCGTTCTTTTAGAATGATCATCAAATTTGCTTTATGTTGTTTGCTTATGTATCGTTAGTTTGCTTGTGTGCTGAATCTAGTTTGCTTGCCATGCAGAATCGCTGAACCTAGTTTGCTTGCCATGCAGAATCGCTTTGTAATGATGAACTTTGATTAAGTTAGTTTTCTTTCTGCTCAACTTAGTTTCTTGGTGATGAAATTGTCGTACAGAATACCTGTGATAATTTGTTTTCTGTTGTCTGCTAAAGTATCATTAGATTTGAGTAGTGCAGAAAACGAAAAATGAGTTGCAGTGTGCAAACAGGATGCATGCAGTGCAAGTTGTGCACGAATACAGTACAGAATCTGTCGAATGAAGTCTTAACATACCCAACAAAGCAGTGCACGAACCTAAATTTGAAAAAAGGAATACATAAGAGCAAAAACACAAAAAGAAAAACGCAAACACGTAAATAATTCAATACAGTGCGGAAGTACACGAACGTGCAGCACAGAACCATAATGAATGAAGTACATGTATGATTTACTAAGCAGTGCACTTGAATACATTGGGGAAAAAAGACTATATAATAGCAAAAACACGGGAACAAAAAATGAGAACTGTACATGTAGTACGTAATTCGTGCACATGCAGTACAGAACCCTGATCAATGCAGTGCACGCCCCAACATGGAAAAAAACACACAAGGCAGAAAAATTTAAAAAAAAATTGACCACAGTCTCGTAATAGGTCTGCACCCACAGAAGGCGAGTCATTCTGAGTCACAGTGCATGGGGCCGGCCACAGATGGGCCCACAGGTCAGAGAGCATACAGCTGCGAGCGCCGTGTTTAAGTGCCCAAATAAGTAACAAGAGGAGTTCGACACAAAGGCCTCGCCAGCGCTTATAAACATGTCGAGCGCGCCTTCCGCGAGCGAGGTGGGACTAAACATTAGACCGCACACAGCGCACCAGGAACCAGCCGTGCTCACAAGCCGACTTGGGCCCAATTGCGTCTTCACTAGCCGAACATAGGGCCAACAAGGCCCACTGAGAAAAAACAATAAGTTCAAAATAAAACATCAAAAAGAAAAATGAGAAACATTTTTGAAATGAATAACAACAAACAAAAAAGATGTGCGTCGGCACTGTAAGAAACTATTAATAAATAAAATGCAGGAAGCCTGATGTCAACGTACAAATGCAGTCCGCGACGTACAACAATGTAGTTCTCCACGTGGAAGCACGGGGCATTTTTTTCTGAATTGCAGTTATCTTCACTCTGCAATGCAGTATGGTTGAAATAAGAATGCAACCCTGTTACTTAACCAAAGCACTCCGACACCCCTACCCACACTACCCTCCATCCACACAAATGCTGTATTACCACAAAAATCAAGAGAAGAAAAAAATGAACACCATCAAGAGAAGAAAAAAAAGTACATCCGTGTGAATCCTACTGCAGTACACTACGTGGACCTGAGCAGTTCATTTCTGATAGAAAATAAGTGCACTGCTTGGACAATTGACCGAAAACACAATCATCACATTTTCTGACAGTTGCGTCAATACATTGATTTAATCACGAAAAAAGAGGCGACGACGTTCTGGATTTCCAACGCACTAACAGAGCCTCCTCATAGCAGAACCTGTTGGCAGTTGCCACGTAACTTAAAACAGAGCCCCACCACGCTACCGCCCCGCTCCACCTCTCCCACGCCCTGTCACGGAGAGCAGAGGAGAAAACACAACTGCTTCGTCCCGCCCCCAAAAAAACCATTGCATCTTCTTCTCCGCTCTTCCTTTCACTAACCTCTCCCTCTAGAACAAACACCAGATAGCAGAGGAGAATCATGGCGGATGCACCTCCGTACAAGCAGCGCCGCAAGTACACCAGGGGGCTCCACGACGTCCACCTCCACGACAATCACAAGCTCCACGTCCTTTGCACAAGCAAGGGTAAAGACATGGACAAGATGTTGTCCACGTTCAGGAGGAAGCTTGGCAGAATGCCCGTCAAACTAGTCGGCGTTGATGTCGAGTACACACACTACGAGAAGCCACAGCGTGCAGCGGTGCTACAGCTATGCGTAGAAAAAGAATGCCTTGTCTACCACATATCTGCAGCTAAAGACAGGTAAGAATAACTATTGCTTGTCAATATTGATTTTAATTTTTCTTCACTACAATTGCCATAATATTTAAACTTTGGTTCTCATTCTTGAAAAAGCATGGCATATGAATTTATTGACAGTTTTGATCTGGCTCCATGTATGTCACTCATGTGTTCAATTCTTTAATTATATTTTCTAGCAATACACGCATTTTAATTATATTTTCTTCACTGCAACATTACCATACAAAACATGTATAAAATTAGGTTCAAGAATACAAGCATACACAAAACATGCATTGTTTGTGCAATCTATTATCAGATTTACTAGTTATGTTGAACAAAGTATTATCAACTGCTCAATGCAACAGATTCAGATATTCATATTGCAGTTAAGTTTCAGAAAAACACAAAAAAACATTGCTAGTTCTAAATAAATAAACTACATTCACTCTATACAAATATATTGCAGGCCAATGGAACTAGACAAATTCCTAATGAATGATGAGTACACCTTCGTCGGATTGGCTATTGAAGGAGACAAAAGCAAGCTGAAGGTATCTGGTTTGGAGATCAACGCCGACAACTACATCGATATTCAGGTGGAATGGAGAGACCCATACAATAAAGAGAAGTTTGACTCTTTGGCTAATGTTGCTGGCAGGATGATAGACATTCACTACCAGGACATGAAGAAAAAAAATTAACCGCAAGGAGGACCATATTCTGTGGGGATTTTGCCCGCCGCCAGAAAAGCTTATCAAGTATGCAGCAATAGATGCATTCACAACATATGAGTCATGGAGAATCATCTACGATATCATAATGGGACTGGATAGGGCAAAAAGAGACAAAGAAGCAAAGAAGAAGAAGAACAAGGCTGTAATCCAATACATCAACTAGAAAAAAATCAGGGCTGTGTTTAGTTTCACTTTACTTTAGGCGTTGTGTTGTTCTTTGTTTCATGTAGGCAAGATCTTGATGATGTCCGTTGCTTCATATCAAACATTTCTTTTGTAAAAACAATGTCAGTTTTCTTGTGATTAATTGCTTTCGCAGAAAATTAGTTTGCCTTAGAACAAGTATCTACACAACTTTGAAAAATTTAATGTGTGATACCAAAACATACTATTCACATACAAAACATATTCAAAACCAACATTAAACAAAAAAAATTAGGTAACCTGACTACAAACTCATACATAAAAAAGAAAAGATTAATGCAGTTAAGAATCGTAAAAAAAAGGAGTACACATGTCTCAACATGCAGTCCACAAAAATAGTAATTATATAAAAATAAATATTAATATTAATATTTCTAAAAAAACTATAATCCGTATACCTTTCTAAACAAACGTGAATACAGTTCACAGAACGAACAAAAGGCAGTTCACCAAGTGTATACATGAAGTGCAGTACATGCATAAATGAACGACAAGGGCCGCAGCAACTTTCGTGTGGTGCCCAACACACACACTTGCTACACGGAGTGCAGTACTCAATGTTGGTGCAAGCAGTACAAATGACATCATTTCTGTTTTTCCATCAAAGGGGACGCGCGCAACCCCTGGAGCCACACCACTAAGATAGACAGGGGGCGACGGGGTATGACGGACTCGCCTACGCATGCGGTGCCACGGCAAGCCGCATCGCCGCCTGCTACGGCTCGTTCCAGGCTCGACCTCGCAGGGGGATGTGTATGGGGGGTCACGAACCCCCCTCCCCACCCCCTGCTCGGCCTCGTGCTAACGCATGCAGTGCGCTTGGTTGACAGGCGCAGTGCGGACATTCTGTTTTTCCATCAAAGGGGACGCGCGCAACCCCCAAAGCCACACCCCTTAGATAGACAGGGGGGCGACGGGGTATGACGGACTCGCCCACG
>NC_057801.1:118961049-118983613 GCF_018294505.1 Triticum aestivum | reverse complement strand
AACTACAAAACGCAACCTTAGGCAAAAAGCAGTGTGTTTTTGTTTTGACAAAAAAAGTAGTGCGGTATCATAAAGCAATGCAGTTTCGGCATGCACACACGTGCATCACTTTGCTTGAAAAGACAAAATAAAATGCAGTGCTTTTTATTGGACAAACAAGTTCGGCATCGAATGCGATGCAGTTTATAGAACACATATCATACATATAAGCGTGACAAATGCCAGTTCACATAGACCGTGGTCGTCAACAAAAAATAAAATTATACACTTATATATATTGTATGAGTTACTGATATAAAATACACATACATATAGAAATTCATCCACATACACTGCTGCATAAAAGAACATGAAAAAACACAATGACAGAAAAAAAAGTCTTTTTCATACATTATCTACCTTAGTCAGCACACACAAACACAACATCAAACCCTAGCTATTGTCCACGCACAACATTTTGCACCCAGTAGAAAACAGTGCCCCGAATGACTGTTACTGCGTCTGCAACTGCGTCCGCGATTGCGACAGGGAAGTGAGCCCGAGGTCCGCAATCAGGTCGCGTAGCTCAAGCAGCATGTCTTCATAACACAACATGTTCAAAGGATTGAACAACAGCTTGAACATGTACTCCGCCTTCCAATCTTCAAGAGCAGGCTGAAAAAAGAAAAAAATGCAAACAAGTGATTAAAAAAAAAGGTTGTCATAAAGAATAAAAAAGTGAAAAGAAAACAGAGAAGCTGTTACGTCGGATTTCAAAATTTTCTGAACTAGACGTTGGCCATCATACAACTACGTCGTCCTCAGAACATAGATTCCGCACTCATTTACTCCCTGCGCTGGCACGACCGGGTAAGATGGCTTCTGTGCCAATTTAACCCAGTCAGGGTGGTTCCTCGATTTATACATTTTTTCACCATAAATCGCCTTCAGCAGCTGAGTCATCCTCCTCATCTGGCAAAAAAAAGAAGCACAAGGTAAGAATAACACACATCACGGATCAAAGTAGATATTCAAACGAACCAAAAAAAGTTGTTCTCAAACGTCTAGACAATCCCTCTTTTAAGTGCACGTGAGAAAAATGCAGTTCTGTCACGCATAGGTTGAAGTGCACTACATAAACAATTGTGGTTCTATGTGTGCTAAAATTTGCATGTGCAGTTTATGAAAAAAATGCAGGAGGAGAAACACAAAAAAAGCTTTACGCTTGGCAAAGAAAAAATAACATACCACTTCAGTGCAATCTGTGTGGTAGTCAGTCCTGCGCCACCTTGTCGTGACATCAGGATGGCTAGTGTACTTCCTACTATCATGGATATCAAGGGTCTGGCGATGCTGGTTCATTGTGTATAAGGAATAATGACCATCCTTGAATCACGGCATCATAATCTGTTCGCATAAAAAAATGAAATGAAAAGTTCTTTTGACACGTAGCACCAGGAGCACTGTTCCAAAAATAACTATAAAAAGAAATGCAACAAACCAGGAAAAATAAATGACAAAAAACAATGAACTTACCAGTTTTGCATCCAATAGGTTTGCATCGTCGGTCACAAAAAACTTGAACTGGTTAACTGCATCTTCTAAAACAAACGAGCTATGCACAACTGGCAACATAGGATTTCCGTCATTATCTCTCGCCACAGAGGTTTCTATTTGAAGAACGTACTGCACACAAAAAAGAACAAAAAAACGACATGAAAAAAAAGAATAAACAATGCAAGCAGCCATGGTCATGAGAAAGCCAGTGCAATAGGAAAGAATGACAGCAAACATTTACCGTGATAAATAAAGGTGAAAGTAGCACACGTTCACTGGATTGATAAGCTAAACACAATTCAGGGTCTTGCTTCTAGTACTTGATGACAAAATCCATGATATAAGAATCCATAAAAGCTCCTTTGCCAAATGTATCATAGATATAGTCGATATTGTAAGTATCAACATCACCAAAAGGAACATGCACCATAAAGAACGCGTTCCTGCAGTAAACATACACAGATGGGATCAATAAAATTAGAATTAAGAATCAAAACACACAGAAAGGATGAAAGGGCACACACATCCCATAAAACTTACTCGCGATATTTGGTTACAAAATCTTTGTTGAGAACAAGATCCTTTATTTTAATCGCCTCATCAATATATCTGAACCTCGGAATCTTCAATTTCTCTATAGAGCATCTCAACTTAAAAGCCCTCTCACCTGCCCTCTTGTTCGAAAATACTTCAACCTCATCCAAAGGAGGACGATTAATTGCTTCACTCCTAGTCCTAGTGACACGTGCACACGGTGTAACAAAATCATCATCATCAACATCATATACATCATGTCCAGACGCCACATTTGTGTTCAAACCAGAATTATCTGGAGAGATTTCAATGACACAATCCTCCATAACCACATCAGAACCCTGGGACTCAAATAGTAAGGTACAACCTTCATGAAGCCCCCCATCAAAACCTAAAAACATGCAGAAAAAACATGGAAGCACTCAGCACAAAACACAAAAACCAAAAAACATGTATACAGAAAAATAGAATGCAGCCCACACTTGTATACAGCAATGCAGCCCACTTCTCTACAAATGCAGCTCACACTTGTATACAGCAATGCAGCCCACATATAAAGAACAATGCAGCTCACTTCTCTACAGCAATGCAGCCCATGCTTGTATACAGCAATGCAACCCACATATAAAGAACAATGCAGCTCACTTGCCCATAAAGAAGCGAAACCAAGCAGTAGACAAAAATAAAATAAAGCAAGGATAAAGAAGTTCAATAAAACAACCTTTATCTGCAAAAATTAGAAGTGATGTTAAATCAATGCAACACTTCCTCGATGTTAGCCAGCTATAGAGCATGACCTTTCTGATGTAGCCAATGTGCTCCACCCCAAACTTAGCAACTCGAACACCATCCCATGTCTGCAAGAATTGAAACATATAGAATCTACAATCATGCCTGCAATAAAAAGAATAAAAAACATCAGTTTCACAAAAATGAAGTGAAAAAAAAACTTGAACAGTATGACACAGAAGGGCTGTAAAGAACGCACCCATTTGGCTGCAATGGGACAATGACATGTTTCAACACAAATCCATCAAGTGTATGAGGATTTAGCGGCTCATCATAACTCAAGCTCCCTTCTTTCCATGCACGCTTGATATTTTTAACCATCCTCCAAAAAACCCTGACCGCATCAGGGCTGCCAGGTTTGTTGAGCGAGTCAAGAAATTCAAACTGCCTTTCTTTCACATTTAACGCAACTACACAATAATGACCAACACCATCCCTCGTATCTAGCGGATCAAAAGTTGCAAAAAGGACCTGTTGGAAGCATGAAAAAATAAATAAAATTATTATAAGAAGAAAAAACAGAACGCTATAAAAACAAAACAGACAAAATATAGTTTTCAACACATAAAAACGTCTCTCACCATATCCTTTTTATCAACACGCTCCTCGGCTTTTGAGGAGAACATCATTTTAACACTCCTGCCTACAGTACCACCATTCCAAATATTTGTTTGCCGAAACAAAACCAAAAATCAAATAAGCAAAACAGGTCGTCGCACAAAATCAAAAAAAGAAAATCAAAAAATAAAACAAAAATTTCTGCATTCTTACACAAATATGGTACGGGACAACCATTGTCGGAGATCCCTTAAACTTATCTACCAGCAAAGAAACCCCAAGATCTACAAGCCTTGTAGTGAGCATCCCTTTATCCCAAAAGGTTTGACCAACTTTGCCAATGCTAATATCACCCATCTCAGTTTTAAAAGCAATCATGTCGCTGAATTTTTCATGAAAAACTGAAACATAAGATACTAAAAAAATAACAACAAAGAAAAAAGGGGTAAATACAAAAATTAGATAATACATATGAACAAAACAATTTCTAAAAAAACATACTTCTTCTTCTTGTCCTTCCAAGCCCTCGTAACAGCAGCATACAACTCATTGTATCTTTTCAGAAGAGCTGGATCAATGCTCGACGGTGTCACAACAGGAAGTTCGTCATCTGTATTAAAAAAGATGAAGTTCACTTATCCAAACAATGAAGTTTAAATATTAAGATAAGGGAGTTCTGCTAGCTATTTTGAAAATCATAGACAAAAGATCAAAGTTTCACTTCTCATTAAACATCTAATATAGATACCATAGTAATTAAACAACATGAATGAGAGAAACATCAAACTGCACTGTTAAAAAGAACTCTTACCTTCAGTGTCAGAGTCTTCAGGCTGCTGTTCTTCAGAGCTGAGGAAAATATTTTCATTCATAGGTTGCGACGAATCCACCACAACCTCACTGGACTTTCCTTCTGCAGCAACATCGGCATTCTCTCGATTTACAACAGTCTGGTCAACAGCAGCGTCCTTAGATACTTCAACTACATGAGGCTCCACTCTTGATACTTCCGGAACATCATTGGACACCAGACAGACAGGGGAAGCAACAACACTAGCAGCAGGGGCAACATTCTATAGTTTCTTTTCAATGCCAACATCAGAATCTTCGTACCGACTGGTGGAAACAACATCATGGGATCCTTGATCTACAGAAGGATCTGCACACTCAACGCCAACCGATACAGAAGCATCAACACTGCCACGGCCATCAACAACACAACTGCCCTGATTCAGATCAACGTGGACTTCCACGTTTTGTTGTCCAACCTGTGGAAAGTTTCAAAAACACACAGTAACAGAAAAATGAGCGTGGGGATAACTAAGACAACAACACACAGCACACTTATGTCAAAAGATTGCTAACAACATACACATAACAACTACAGTCCACATATGCAAAACAACACCAACACACGTGTGTCAAACACAACTACAACTGCAACCCACATATACATAAAAAAAGAACTGTAGTTTGCTTTGACAATCACTGCAGTTCAGTTTTGTTAAATACTAAAGCTCACGTATGTAAATCAGTATGGATCGCGCATGCCAAAAGAACTGCAGTTCACTTCTGTCAAACAATGAAGCTCACACATGTAAAACTATTGCAGCTAACATATGTAAACGGAAATGCATATGGATGAACATAACAGCGTACATCAAGTTTATAACAAACAACAAAAAATTAGATTACAACCCACTAACAGAACAAGTAATACAATTATACCTTATCAGCTACAACATCCAGAGGGGACGATGCATCACCCAAGACCTCATCCTCCCTAGAGCCATCATAGGTCTCTTTGTGCACATCATGAGTAGCAACACCAGTCTACGAGCATAGAACAAACCAAAAACGAGAAATAAGATGATACCGACCAAAAAATAAAAAACTTCAACTATGCACAAGCAGTACACACTTCACAACAGAGAAGTACACAAAAAAAGGGAAGCAAACAAATGCAAGTTCAAAGAAAAAGGGACGCATGGCAGAACAGACATGGCAGGAGTATTTATACCTGACCAACTCCATCGTCTCTAGTTCCATCGTCACCAGAAGATTGCACTCTAGCCTATAACAAAAAAAATAGTGAGGAGCAGTCAACATAATACACAAAAAAGGTTCAAAGCCACAAAAAACCTAGAACATACATTGTCAACGCCAACGCCAGCTCTCGACGGATCATTTCGTCCACAATATGCCCAACATCCTTCTCATACCGACCACATTTTTCTTCCTATGAATGTCTCAATTGAGCATACGAATACCGAACATTTGTCACTGCAATCTTCAGGCTTTCAATCACACCACAATCAAAATTGTGAGCAGCAACAATATCTTCATCTCGTGGGCCATGGCCAACAGGGAAAAAACCAGCAACTGTCCTCAACCTGTCACCAGAGGTTGGCAAATCTTCAGTTAGCTTCAAAACCTTTAGAAAAAGCTCATCAATCTCCTCATGTTTTTTGCTGCCAACAAATGTCTGTTTATAAGAGCTTGTATTATCAAAGATCTGTCGAGGCATGAAACCACGAGTATGCGGTACCTCATCATCACAGGCAGGAAGCTGACTACAGATAGGCTCATAAAACCTAGCATGAGTGCTAGGCCCCGCATCAGAGCTGCCGTGTACAACTGCAACAGGACGATTGTACACAATATCACCTGACGCCTTCCACTGCAAAAAAAGACAACAGGAAAAGAGAAGTACACATGTGAGTACTAGAAAAGTTCACATTTATAATGGTTGCACATTTTTCTTAAAAAATCTGATATTACAAAATCAGGTGCACTAACTGGCAGCTTCCCAAATTTGTAACTTTCCAAGTAAATCTTTCCCTTCACAAGCACATCCTCATTGTACAACTTCATCAGGTCCTTGGTCGTTAGGTATGACGTGCGTGGCGTCAACGTGTGAATGACTGAAAATTTGCGAAGCTTCAAGCAGTCAAGATACATAATCAGGGGGATAATGGCACAACCCTCTGCACAATTCTGCTTGCCGCCTTCTGATTGCCACCTAACCACAGCTGCCTGTAACTCATCAACAACAAGCTTACAAAAGTCCATCTAAGCCATAGCCGCATAATCCATGTTCTCTACCATCGTAGAAACTCTACCTAAACGAACTGCAGGCCCCGGGCACAGCAAATTCTGGTGTAGTATCAGGAAGAACACCTTCACAGCAAGGTCAACACTCACATAATCATCTTCCTCCACCAACACCTTCAACTTCTCAAGCAAGTCCTTGACACCTATACTTTTTGAACGGTCAAAGCCAAGCTCATCCTTGAGGGCAGTCAACGATTCATCATGACCGCTGGAAGCAGGCATGGGTGCAATGTGACGTCCCATAGGTAAATAAAAAAATGTGATGAACTGCATCATGATTGATTCGAAGAACCCTGCCATTCCCAAAGTCCATTACCTTGGTGGCAGGGTCAATCACTCCCATCAGATAGCACATAAGAATGCGCGACACATTTTTCTTTACTGTCAGATCAAAGACAACACCAAATCCAGCATCCCTAACACGGCTGCAATGCGCCTCTTTCAACAAAGAAACAGCCTTGCAAATAGTCGGAAGCGACAAACGCACGGTCTTGTTAAATCGAGAATCATCTCCCTCACCATCATCTTCAGTTGCGTTGCTCTTACTAGACTTCTTCCTCTGTGTAAAGGGAAATGCAGTCCACATTAGAAGACTAGGCATAAAAAAAGAGACATAGAAAATACAGAAAGAATAACAAATGAAGGAAACAAAAGCAGTGCACTTCAACAAACCTTTGGAGCAGCATCCACCTCCTCGCCAGAATCACCACCAACATCTTCGTCAACATCATCATGGGCACGCTTGGGTACACTCTTAGATGAACCACAGTCTTTGCGTCTAGAAGGATGAACACCCTTCACATAATCAGCAAGCACAAAGTCGTCGTCATCAGAATTGGGACCTTCAGTGACATGAAGTTGTTTGCACTGAGGGTCATCACTTCCACCAGCTTCAGCAGTTCTCTTGCCAAGATTCTTCTTCATTCCAGCAACACATGGACTCCGCCGAGGTGTACCACCTTCCTCAGCAACAGTACTCAACCTCTTCTTCACCTTGCCAAATTTACCACCCTTGGCACCATCTGCAGATCTCCTCTCCTTCTCCTTTTCAGCAAATTCTTTTGACTCAATTTCAAACCTCAACTTCTTCTTGCTTTGCTTCAATTCATATTGACGAATCTATTCCGGGACCATCCAATCCTGTGTAACTTCCTTTGTACCGTCAATAGACTGCGGTTGTGTTTCAGACAAGACAGGACGTCTTTGATCAAAGCTCACACCAACATTACCCTCTGCAAAATAATGGTCAATCAATTGAGTAACCTCCTCAAACCCAGGCGCCCCAGCATGGAAAACAGACACTGCGTCAAAATAAAGTTTGACTATGCTCGTTAAAAATTACACAAAAAGAACTAATGCAGTATAGTTAGACATATAAATGTAGTGCTCCAACCATAAACTCAAAATAAAAAATAATGCATTGTACAAAAAACTTGAATAAAACAACAATGCAGTTCACACATACATATAGTGGAGTTCACATACAAAAATGAATGTAGTGCTGCATATACTAAATTCACGGTTGTTCACACCAAAAATGTCGGACTAGATAAAACAAAGCATACACAAAAATAAACAAATTAATCACATACCAGAAGGAGGGGCCACACTTGTGGGAGAAGATTCAATCGGTGAATTCACTTGATGCCCTCCCTCGACACCATGATCCTTACCACCAGGACAAGGAGAGACAATTGGTGTATCATTATGAGAACTGCAACCACCTACTGGATTAAAAAAACTAGAAAAAAAGAAATTACAAAAACATCACATGACAAAATAATGCAAACGAACGGTGACAACTAACAGAGCATAACCCAATATGCAGGATGAATTAGGAAACTAGATAAACATCAAACAAAATAAACAAAGCCTAAAAATAAGCACTCCACATACCCTGAACTCCTTCTCCCGACCTGCTCGGCGAAGACATAGCGTTTCCCTGCAGCACAAGGACGAAGTGACAGACATAAGAAACAAAATCGGCAAAAATCTCACGAAACCCTAGATCCACATTGCTACACACAACTATCAACTTCAAAACGAGATAAAATCGGCTGCCTACGGAAAAATTACACAAGAAAAAAGAGCGACAGCAACTACAAGAGTCACAAAAACAAGACGAGGGGATGATCAACACCGAGGCCAAGCGGAACATACCACAGAAAAGTGTGCGGCGACGGCGGCGGGAAGGGGGAATGGGGGGTGGCGACGAGAACAAACAAGAAGGGGCTGCGGGAGCGCAGCGGCAAGGGCTCACGGAGCGGACAGGACGCGGAATGCAGAAATAAGGACCTCTTAAGGGCGGCGGTTCTCCGGTCAACGACGGTTGCTGCACGCGACGACGGTTTTGCTCGAGGGAGAGATGCCTCGGGAGAAACTGCAAGATAGGAGAGGGGATTGTTCTCGGTCTCTCTCTAACAGCGGAGCAGTGGAATAGCCTGGAAGCGATACGTACGAGGCCCGCGTGTTGCAAAAAGGGTCACAAAAAATGGGCCGGCCCAAAAACGGCCCGGACAAAATAAGCCAGTCTACATCAAAACACACATATTACTAAAAAACAAAAAAAACGCACATGATGCAGTTCTCTGTGAAGAATCATGAAGTTCAAACGGTAAAACAAAAAATAAAATACATGTAGTTTGTAAAAAAGTTAAAATCAAAAACAAAACGCATGTTAAGAAAACGCATCCAAAAAAAAGTCTACCTTCAAATAAGTGCCACACAAAAAAAAGTGCGCCCCTCCCCTCTCCCCTTAAACCTCCCGTAAAGTGCAGCACAGGCAAAAAAAAACAAATGCAGTGCATTTCTTTACGGGATGCAGTATGCTATAGCAATCCAGCTCCACATTATGTAGATGAATATATACATGCCATAGAACACAACGATGAAGAAAAACACGAACACAGAAAAAGTAAACGCAGTGCGGAAGTACACGGACGTGTAGTACAGGATCATAACCAATGTAGACAGTTGTAATTTGCGAAGCAGTGCAGTCCCATACATTCGAAAAAAAGATTACAAAAAAGTATAAACACGGGAACAAAAATGAGAACTGTACATGCAGTAAGGAATGAAGTTCACATCTAGTACATAACCTGATCAATGCAGTGCATCGATGATTTACCAAAAAGCAGTGCACTCCCCGACATTGAAAAACATACAAAGAAAAAAAACTGATCACCCAAATGATATCGGCCCCAGCCACACAAAAATTGACCACGTACATGCGTCTTTGAACTACCCAAACACAGGCCCAACAAAACCGACTAAGAAAAAACAATAAGTTCAAAAGAAAAGTGGGGGCCCCCCACCCCCTCCCATTTCCCTACCTCTCCCGTGCCAGGAACTGCAATAAGTACAAGAAAAAACAAGATGCAGTACGAGGCGGTAGAAATATGCAGTCCATTCCATTGCGCAATGTAGATCGCCGAAGCATATAGCAAAGACACGCAAAAAACGATGAAGTACACACATGTATACATAGTTGCAGTTCCGATTTGTATGCGATGTAGTGCGTAAGTGTAAGAAATGCAGTTATGTTGTCACACAGTATACATGTATAAAACATGACAAAATGCCCGTTCGCACAGAAAAAAGTGGTGGTTAAAAAATATGTGCTGATCAAAAATAAAACAAACCCACCTTAAAAAAACCACGTTCGCATACAACCACCCAATTGGAGCAGTTCCATCGCCACAAGCCCACGATCACAGATGCAAAACCAACCCACGATCTGCACAACCGCATCATCAGCGCGATCGTGCAGTTCATCCGACGAGGCCATCCCACCCCGCGTCCTCCCCTTAAATTCAGACCCCTGCCAAAGGCGTTCTCATCCACAACAACACAAGTATCCATTGCGCTCCCACCAAATCGCCCCATATCAACACAAAAGCACCAAGCCCTGCTACCGGCGATGATGTTCACCGACGAGTACAGGGGTGACAATGCCGTGGAGGCGCACGGCAACACCAAGTTGCACGTCATCCACACCAATGACAAGAAGCAGATGGCGATCACCATCGCGCAGTACGAGCGCCACCTCAGCCTCCACTGCCATAAGATCGTCAGCATTGATCTCGAGTATGACAATGACCCTGAAGCGACACAGAACCCCGCCCTCTGCCAGCTCTCCATCGGCAAGAATCACCCGGTGCTTCTCTTCGAAATGAGCGACACTGAAAGGTGCACCGTCTTCGACAACTTCCTTGCCGACCCCAGGTACACCTTTGCAGGCTTCTCCATCAACGGCGACAAAACAAGGCTGGAGCGCGCCACGTTCGCATACAACCACCCAATCGGGGCAGTTCCATCGCCACAACCCCACGATCACAGATGCAAAACCAACCCACGATCTGCACAACCGCATCATCAACGCGATCGTGCAGTTCATCCGACGAGGCCATCCCACCCCGCGTCGTCCCCTTAAATTCAGACCCCTGCCAAAGGCGTTCTCATCCACAAAAACACAAGTATCCATTGCGCTCTCACCAAATCGCCCCATATCAACACAAAAGCACCAAGCCCTGCGACCGGCGATGATGTTCACCGACGAGTACAGGGGAGACAACGCCGTCGAGGCGCACGGCAACACCAAGTTGCACGTCATCCACACCAACAAAAAGAAGCAGATGGCGATAACCATGGCGCAGTACGAGCGCCACCTCAGCCTCCACCACCATAATATCGTCGGCATTGATCTCGAGTACGACAATGACCCTGAAGCGACGCAGAAACCCGCCCTCTGCCAGCTTTCCATCGGCAAGAATCACCCGGTGTTGCTCTTCCAAATGAGCGACACTGAAAGGTGCACCGTCTTCGGCAACTTCCTCGCCGACCCCAGGTACACCTTTGCAGGCTTCTCCATCAACGGCGACAAAACCAGGCTGGAGCGCGTCAAACTGGAGGTCGCCAACTTTGTCGACATCCAGAAGGAGTGGAGGGTGCCCGAGGCAACCATGCCGTTGGACTCCCTCGGAGACGTCTCCGGCATGCTCATCGACGACTACTACAACAACATGAAGAAGAAGATCACCGACGACGAGCACCAGCGCTGGGCCACCCTGCCTCTGTCCAGGAGGCTCATCGAGTACGGGGCAAAGGACACCTACGCAGCGTACGAGATATGGAACCGCATCACCCTCACCCAGGACGGCCTTCGCCGTGCAAAGATGGAGAAGGAGGAGCCCCCCAAGAAGCGCACTAGGAGCAGCTGGGGATGGGGAGAGCCTGACTGGTGAAGAAGAAGATGGTGCCGGCCAGGAGCCAACAATGCCAGTGTTCTTTTAGAATTATCATCAAATTTGCTTTATGTTGTTTGCTTATGTATCGTTAGTTTGCTTGTGTGCTGAACCTAGTTTGCTTGCCATGCAGAATCGCTGAACCTAGTTTGCTGGCCATGCAGAATCGCTTTGTAATGATGAACTTTGATTAAGTTAGTTTGCTTTCTGCTCAACTTAGTTTCCTGGTGATGAAATTGTCGTACAGAATAACTGTGATAATTTTTTTTCTGTTGTCTGCTAATGTATCATTAGATTCGAGTAGTGCAGAAAACGAAAAATGAGTTGCAGTGTGCAAACAGGACGCATGTGGTTTAAGTTCTGTATGAATGCAGTACAGAATCTGTCAAATGAAGTCTTAACATACCCAACAAAGCACGCAAACACGTAAATAATCAATGAAGTACAGAAATATATGAACATGCAGTACAGAACCATAATCAACGCATTACGCGTATGATTTACTAAGCAGTGCACTCCCATACACTGAAAAAAAATATTACATAATAGTAAAAAACGGAAACAAAAAAATGGCAACTGTACATGCAATACGGAATGCGTACACATGCAGTACATAACCCTGAGCAATGCAGTGCATGCCCCAACATTGGAAAAAACACCTAAGACAGAAAAATAAAATGAAAAAAATGACCACCCAGGTGCTACCGGCCCCAGCCAGTCTCGTAATAGGTCTGCGCCCACAGAAGGCGAGTCATTCTAAGTCACAGTGCATGGGGCCGGCCACACATGGGCCCACAGGTCAGAGAGCATACAGCTGGGAGCGCCCTGTTTAAGCACCCAAGTAAGTAACAAGAGGAGTTCGACACTGAGGGCTTGCCAGCGCTTATAAACATGTCGGGCGCGCCTTCCACGGGCGAGGTGGGACTAAACATTAGACCGCACGCAACGCACCGGGAACCAGCCATGCTCACAGGCCGATTTGGGCCCAATTGCATCTTCACTACCCGAACACAGGGCCAACAAAAAAAAGAGAGGCCACTGAAAATTAAAAAAAAATCCTACATACCATACACAAACACAGGCCCAACCACGCATTCGCAGTTCGTCGTGATATGACAATGCAGTTCGCTATTTTCAAGTAAGCAGTCCTGTTGCTTCTCAAATGCATTCGTGTTCACTGAATCAGACCCAATCAACCACCTAACACCAACCACACCATTTATTACTTCCATTGCTCAATTGGTTGCATCAAAACTTATCCATTCGTGCTACAGACTAACACAACTCCTCCCCTCGTTCCTCATTTTCCTCAAATCGTAGATCTAGGGTTCATCCCATTCACAACTCTTCTCTGGAATTCCACTAAACCCGCTATGGACTGTAAGTGCGGGTGCTTGGCTAGGATGGCGCCGATAGCGGACACATGCGTCTACGCAGAAGGTCTAGAGCTCACCAATACCGAGTGGCGT
The DNA here is from genome assembly GCF_018294505.1 of Triticum aestivum. Lineage (NCBI taxonomy): Eukaryota > Viridiplantae > Streptophyta > Magnoliopsida > Poales > Poaceae > Triticum > Triticum aestivum. The sequence continues at coordinate 118,970,370 of NC_057801.1, read as the reverse complement.
AGCATGCTCGGCTGCCTGATGATACCCAATAGGGGGTTTCATGCGCCATTTCTTCATCGCCTCACAACCGCAGATCTCCAGGAAAGTTGGGTATGTTTTTCCCCTCACAATTTTGGACATAATCTAGCCTGCAAATACACATCTGAATATATAGTTCAATCAATTTGTTCAGTAATGTCAACAAAAATACAAAACAGAATTTGTATTGGTGTTCAGATCTGTTAGCTATTAAGACTAGATGCTTCCACCTATCTTTCTTCAGTACCACACCATGTATCGACACTAGCTAGATCAGAATCCCAACGCATGAACAAACATAGGGTCTGTAGATAAACATTGTAGTTATCTTAACATGCTAGAGAAGTACACTGTTACTGACATTGCAGTGCATGCGTGTTGTAGTATAATATATATCCCAGTAAAACTATGAGTCAATTGCGTATATAAGTTTGTTCATACATTGCAACTACTTTAGAAAATAGCAGTCATATGTATGTAACTATTTAAGTAAACATAAACAGATCATACTAAGTGTAAAAAAACATTTGTTGTTTACTTATAAAATTCTTTTTCCACCCATTCCAATATGCAGAAACTGCCATCCACAATAAAATTTCATGCTTCGAGTTCAGGGAAGCTTACTTTGGAGACAGAACACAAGAATGGCTATGGAGACATGCAAGCTGACTACCACATCGACTCTGAAGACTGCATCAACATAACTACTGGTTGGAAAGATTTTGTCTCCCAGACTGCCTTTGAAGCCGGAGATGTGGCCATGGTGTTTTTCTACAAAGAAGAAGACTCCATCAATTTTACAATATTTGCACTCTAGGCTGTCTAATATGAAGCAACCAATATTTCTAATGCTTTCGTTATGCTGTATGCTTTTAAAATTATGTCCATCAGACAATTTGAATGATGCATATGTAATGTATGCAACCTCAACTACCTCATTTTATCATCCTTTTTAGACAAAGTTGTTGTTGGCAGCAGTGCAGTTCTCTCAAGCACGTAGTGTGGTACTAATAATAAAAAAAATGCAGCCCTCTGAACATTAACAACGAAATGCAAAATGGTCAAAACTTTGCAGTTAACATATCATGTTCAAGAACAATTCCCATAGTATGCAGTTCAAAAAATTTCTTATAATAACCATTTAGCTAACAAAAGCGTATAATGGACCATCCACTCTAATAGCAGAATTGAAAATTAACAAACACTGCTAATGCAGTACGGAAATGCATACTATGCAGTCATCTAGAACACATAATGCACTTTAAGAAAAGGAGAAATCTCATAAGCAGCAATAACCACTGTAATGCAGCTACAACGAAGTACACTACCAAAGAAAATGCAATGCACTACAATGTATGCCACGACTACAAAAAATAAAATTAAAGTAGTAAAATTACAGACATGTGATAGACTAACAGAGGTGTCAATTTCACGGAAAAAATGTACAGCCACTAAACTATAGAAAAATACCACCAAAAAATTTAAACGGAAGACACAGCAATGGGACGAACAGCACCAGCTTTCATTACAAGAATGCGATTCAAAAAATGACAATCATATCCGAAATACAATGAATTCAAACCTATAGCAACAGTAATTACAATATTCAAAAACACATGGAGGAGCAAAATCAAAAAAATGGACAACAACAGAGGAGCGGACAAAGCTCACCCACCGCAACAATCAAAATAACAAAGAATTGAAAACTAACTCCTAAAAATTAACAAATTATAGAGTCAACGGACAGATTAAAATGAACGCAACCAAAGAATTCCTACTAAAAAATAACATCGGACCACAAAAAAAACGCATCTGATGTGAACATGAACGAAACAGAGAAAAGCTCGTCCGCCAAATCCGTCGATTTGCAAGCACTTTACTAGATTTTCCTGTAAAATACAAAGAATAAAGCTAAAATGACATGCAGACACAAACAGAATCACCCTGCAACACCAGATTCCACACAGAAAACGCGGGCGGAACAACAGAAAATGAAGCAGTTCTCCCGTAAAAGCACTACAGCGCCCGGCGTCAAGAAGATGCACTGCGCTTGCGTTCAGCGTGCAGTGCGGAAGTGGTGTGCAGAATAGTTATTCTGCTAATATTAGCAAAATATACCGTCTGTATATATATATATATATATATATATATATATAGTTTTTCCTACATGTAGCCTTCAGATCCAGTGGCATTTTCCTGGTGCCTTCGGAGCACAATGACAATTGGGAGTAGTTCATTGGGGCGGTAGCTCGTAGTAGAATTCCCCTTTGGGATCTATGACCTCGTCGAGCAAAAATCCCGCTATTTCCTCTTGAAGTGCTCGTATGCGCTCCACTGGTAGGAGCGTCTCCCGCATCGATTAGAACGGTTAAGAAGGAGATCAATATTGAAATCGCTTGCCTCCGCCTATACCTCCTGTACTACCTCGACTTGTAGCACTACGCACCATAGCTGCGACGGCTCTCTTCCGCAATTGCTGAGGCAGCGAAGAGGACTAACGTGGTGTCGGACTTGGAGGAGGAGTGGCACACGTTGGTGGACTTGGAGGAGGAGGAGTGGCCTCACACGTTGGCTGAGTTGAAGGAGGAGGAGTGGCCTCACGCATTGGCTGAGTTGAAGCAGGAGGAGTGGCCTCACGCGTTGGCTGAGTTGAAGCAGGAGGAGTGGCCTAAATCTGTGCCAGACAAGGAGGAGCGGGAGTCATCTGCTCCTCGTTACCTCCTGGGATGTCAAGCTCTAGCTGACGCGGTGTTGGTGGCCTTCGAAAGATGATGCAACCCTTTCTCCATTGGATGATACGATGTATGGCCTCTCCCAGTGTGTGCTCCTCATCACTTCCAGGAATGTCAAGCGCTAGCCCCGAATGTTGGTCCACCACCTCATCAACCACGACACGAGCATAGCTGGCAAGAATCGTTCTGCAATGGTAGGTTGCTCCGGGGGGATTTCTATAAGCAACAACGGTCGCTGCCTTCATGGATATGTTCTTTATTTTGAAGTGTAGCTCACAGTTAGTGTTCTCCATGATGTCATCCACAGGGTATCTATCCAGCAGTGCGTCGCCCAGGGCGGAACCCATGCTACTTCTCGGCATGGATGGGACGGTGCTATCCAGTGCTGGATCATCCGCTAGCTGCGGCCGCTGTTGAGGCCCCCTTTCCTGGCTAAGCGAGTCGATCTGCTACTGCTGGCTCTGCAATTTGAGTGCCAAGTCCGCGTGCGCTGATTCTAGGCCTTGAAACCATTCTGCTTCCTGCTTCCTCTACTCGTCCTCCAGCTTCTTCTTCTTCTCCTCCTCCATCTTCCTTTTCGCACGGCTTCTGTAGTCAGCGTTCCACTCAGAAAAGCCCTGATTCCATGGAACAACGCCCTTGCCTCATGTTCTTCCTGGGTGTTCAGGATTTTCTAGGGCACGCATAAGCTCGTCGTTCTCTCTGTTGGGCGTGAACACCCCCTTTCAAGCTTCTTCTATTGCTTCAACTAACTTATCATCGGCTCCTTTAAGACATGCCTTCTTTGAAACCTTGCCTGTCTTCGGGTCCAACACCCCCCATGCACATAGAACCAACTTCTGCACCTGGGGGGGGGGGGGCAGCTCAATGTAACTGGAGTGACCTATGCAGCCAGCATCTCTTGTTCAGACTTATCCCACTTAGGCATTGCCACCGTGTAGCCACCTGGCCCCAGCCTATGGAATTGCTGCTTTTTTGCGGCATTGGCCTTGTTTTTTCTGGACCGTTCCTTAGATAATTCTGATTCCTTGAATTTCACGATATCGTCCCAGTGTTCTCTTTGGTTCTCCAGTGTTCCCTTGAATTCTGGAGTCTTCTTTCCTGCTTTGACGTAGTTATTCCATACAGTTTTCTTGTGGTTGTGAATGCAATTGCCATCTTCCTAAGAGCAGCGTCCTTGACTTTCTCCACATCTGCAGCTGTGAAATGATCTGGTAGGGTGAAATGTTCCATGAGATCTTCCCAAAGTGCTTTTTTGCTTTGTCATCGACAAAAGTAAGATCTGGACGGGGCTTTGATGGCTCTTTCCATTCTTGAAGGGAGATCGGGAGTTTGTCCTTCACAAGAACTCTGCATGAACGAACTTGTTCGCAATGTTCTTAGGCGCTATTGGTTCACCATTAGTTTTGATGGCATCGATGTTGTACTTTACGCCTTGCTTCAACTTTTTTCCCGGGCCTCGCAATCTGCCTGTAGAAGATTTGCTTGATCCGGAGGGCTGAAAAGAAGAAAGATCGATTCGTTAATATATCATCAAATCATTTAAAACATGTGATGATCACCAGATGCCTGCTTATAAATATACCTTGCCGGTCTCTATTTTATTAAGATCAACATTTTCTTTGCCATCATAATCATTAATTTCTTCGCCATCATAATCCATGACTTCATCAATTTGGTCGTCGCGATCGAATATCATATCATCACCCTCCCCGGTATTATCCAGATATTGGGAGCCGTCAACTTCTTCATTTCGATTATCTGGCGCGCGAGGGGAGTGTATGATCTCGAACAGGGCCTCTTCTCCCTCGCTGCCGGTATTGTCCACCATAGCTTTTATTTAACAAATCCAGAAGAAATATAAAACAATTTAGTATTCAAATTACAATATACATGCATGCAATCAATAAGAGGAAATCCTGAATCAGAGTACATAATATGCAATGTCTCGAATAATATATAATCTCGAATACATTGTCTCGAATATTATATATTGAATACATCACTAGCTAGCTAGCTAATAAAGATCGAATACTACAGAATAATCTAGGCCACTCACGGTTCCTGAGGTGCGGGGAGTGGACACCCAAAGAGAAGGAACCATCACAGGATCATAGCTCCGGTCATCTCCCCAAAGAACCTCCCAGGTATTGGAGAACTTGACATCCATAGCAGCCATGTAGCGACGGATGTGCTTGTCCTCCTCCCTGACACGACGACGCACCACCTCCGGTGGGGCCGGCTCCCTCCGCACCGAAAGTGGCCCACGGGAACGCCACCAAAGGACCTCAGGGTCGACGACGGGACCTGGGTTCCTCACCAAGTGGCGAGCCCCTGAAGGTAGCACCTCCCACTGCTAGCCCGGAGGAGCCCAGTCCCGGACATGGGTCCTCTGAAGCAGGACGTCGTCGCGAACGGGTCGACGACGAGGATGCGGGCCAGGCATCATCGAGAACAAATACTATACGCCGCAAAAGTAACATTTTTTAAATGATTGGATTGTGTATTCTGATATGCAAATTCTAAATTTGTATAACTAAAATTATAAGAAACTAAAAACTAACATTTCTATAACAATTTGAAATTAATCTAATTCATCTAGCTAAAACTAACATTTATAAAATTTCTGACATTTCTATAACATTTCTATAACATTTCTATAATATTTCTAACATTTCTATATACTATTTGACATTAATCTAATCTAATTAATTAATTCATCTAAAACTTGTATGAAAAACAGAAAAACATAAAAAACTAAAAACTAAAAATAGAAAAAGTGTGTGTGTGTGTGTGCGCGTGTGTAGTGTGTGTGTGTGCGCGCACGCGACCGGCGCCGGCGGCAGCGCGGTGGATTAGAGGGAGGAGAGGCCGGGGGAGGGGCTCACAGCGCGTGCGGGTGAGGTCGAGGCGATGGCGACGGCGAGGTCCAGGCGACGGCGACGGCGAGGCGAGGTCGATCCAAGGCGATGACGAAAGCGAGGCGAGGGGTCGGACGGTGATGGCGTGGGACGAGGCGACAGCGTGACGGGACGGTGACGACGGGGGCGGCGACGGCGCGGGACGGGGGCGGCGACAAGGGGCAGCGGTGACAGGGCAGAGGAGAAGAAGCAGGGGGAGAACTGACGAATTTTTTTGAATTGTTTTCTTTATAGAACCTACCTTTAGTACTGGTTGGAGCCATTAACTAGTACTAAAGGTCTGTTTTGGCCAGGCGAAGCGGCGGGAAGCGCACTCCTTTAGTACCGGGTGGTGGCTACAACTGGTACTAAAGCCCCCCCCCCTTTTGTACCGGTTGTAGCCACGACCCGGTACTAAAGGGGGTGCGCTGGCGCAGGTGCGGTGCGGGCAAGTTTAGTCCCACCTCACTACCCGAGGGCGCCCCGCACCTGTTAAAAAGCCATGGCGCGGCTGCTCTATTAAAATCCTCTCTATAGCAGGCTTCTGGGCCTAACTCTGCCTCTTAGCTCCATGGGCCTACTGGGCCCTGCGGGCCTGCATCCTGACCCAACTACAGGTTGGGTTACTAGTCGTATGCAGGCCGCTGTGGCCCAGTAGGTGGGCTTTTTTTATTTAGTTTTTGTCTCAACAAAAATTTAGTTTTTTTCTACTTTATTTATTTTCATTTATTTATTTATGAATATTTTTCTTTAGGTACAAAAAATTACAAAATTTCTGTTAGTGCGAGTAGTTTTCAAATTTGAATAGTTTAATTTTTTTATTTAGTTTTTGTCTCAACAAAAATTTAGTTTTTTTTCCTTTTCTACTTTATTTATTTCCATTTATTTATTTCTAAATTTTTTTCTATAGTTACAAAAAATTACAAACTTTCTATTAGTGCAAGTAGTTTTCAAATTTGAATAGTTTAAATTTGAATTATTTGACGAGCTAATTTGTAGACGAAGTGCATCTTGTTTTTGCACATAAAATTTCTTCACGTTTCAAATACCAAAACACATAAGTACCCTAACTATTACAAAGATTCCCTCTGGTTTGTTCGAAGCGACACTTTCTAGATATATAAGTCTGGAAAGTCACTACAGAAGAAAGTGATGACGGTGAAGCCTATCACATGCTAGTGTGGGATCTTTGGGTGTGAAACTTTTTCTTCGCGTGTTTCCCTTTGCGCCGTAACCATGGACAATCTTCATCATTTAACTGGATGGTTGGATCAATATTCACTGTGAATGGAGCAATTTCATCAAACTTTTCATAATCTTTTGACATGTCTGTCTTGTGATCCACTCCCACGATGTTTCTTTTCCCTGAAAGAATTATGTGGCGCTTTGGCTCATCGTATGATCCATTCGCTTCCTTATCTTTTCTTTTTCTCGGCCTGGTAGACATGTCTTTCACATAGAAAACCTGCGCCACATTATTCGCTAGGACGAATGGTTCGTCTGCATACGCAAGATTGTTGAGATCCATTGTTGTCATTCCGTATTGCGGGTCTTCAGTTACCCCGCCTCGTGTCATATTGACCCATTTGCACCAAAACAAAGGGACCTTCAAACCATCTCCATTGTTAAGTTCCCATATGTCCTCTATGTAACCATAATATGTTTCCTTTCCCGTGTTGGTTTTTGCATCAAAAGCGAACACCACTATTTTGGTTGGTGCTCTTCTTATCTTGGGCGATCGTGTAAAATGTATTCCCATTTATCTCGTACCCTTTGAAAGTCATTATATTCAAAGATGGTAACTGGGACAACAAGTACAGGTCATCTTCAATGTCGCCATCATGCATGGCACATGTCTGCAACCAATCAGCGAAAGTCCTCATTTGTTCACGTGTAATCTAGTCGTCAGACTGCTTCGGGTGTTTGGAGTGTAGAAAATTCTTGTGTTCCTCCATATATAGAGCCACCAAGGCGGAATTCTGTAGAACTGTGTAGTGTGCTTCAGTGAGAGAATGCCCGTCCATACATATTATTTGATCCCCTCCTAGTGTGCCTTTTCCATCCAGTCTGCCCTTATGTCGCGATTCAGGAACACCAATCGGCTTAAGGTCAGGAATAAAGTCAATACAAAACTCAATGACCTCCTCATTTTCATGGCCCTTCGAGATGCTTCCTTATGGCCTAGCACGGTTAAGAACATATTTCTTCAAGACTCCCATGAACCTCTCAAAGGGGAACATATTGTGTAGAAATACAGGACCCAAAATGTTAATCTCTTCGCAAAGGTGAACTAGGATGTGCGTCATGATGTTGAAGAAGGACGGTGGGAACACCAACTCGAAACTGACAAGACATTGCACCAAATCATTATGTAACCTTGATATGATTTCTGGACCGATTACCTTCTAAGAGATTGCATTGAGGAATGCACATAGCTTCACAATGGGTAATCGAACATTTTCCAGTAGAAGCCCCCTCAATGCAACCGGAAGCAGTTGCGTCATAATCACGTGGCAGTCATGAGACTTTAGGTTCTGGAACTTTTTCTCTGCCATATTTATTATTCCCTTTATATTCAACGAGAAGCCAGATGGTACCTTCATACTGAGAAGGCATTCAAAGAAGATTTCCTTCTCTTCTTTGGTAAGAGCGTAGCTGACCTGACCCTGATGTATGCCGTCTTTTCCGTGCATACGTTGCTGGTCCTCCCGTGCCTCCGGTGTATCTTTTGTCTTCCCATACACGCCCAAGAAGCCAAGCAGGGTCACACAAAGATTCTTTGTCACATGCATCACATCGATTGTGGAGCGGACCTCTAGGTCTTTCCAATAGGGCGAGTCCCAAAATATAGATTTCTTCTTCCACATGGGTGCGTGTCTGTAAGCGTCCTTCAGAACAGGTTGTCCACCAGGACCCTTTCCAAAGATTACCTTCAAATCCTTGACAATATTATGTACATCAGCACCAGTACAGTGGCGAGGCTTCGCCCGGTGATCCACCTCACCTTTGAAATGCTTGCCTTTCTTTCTTACAGGATGCCTGCTCGGAAGAAATCAACGATGTTCCAGATACACATTCTTCCTACAACTATGCAAATATATACTGTCGGTATCATCCAAATAGTGCGTGCATCCACGGTATCCCTTGTTTGCACTACAAAAAAAGACACATCTGTGACATTTTGGGCCGAACAAAAAAAATATTTGTCATACATACGACACTTCTATGACGATAGTTGTGACAAAACCCGGTATCATCATAGATGTGGTGGGCTCCTACTTTTATGACAAAAAATCATGACAGAAATGGACTTTTCGTCCTGGGTGGGCCGGAGACGCACCTGCATGACATTCTTTGGACCGTCCATGACAGAAAAAACCGTGGTAGAAGCGAGGGGGAGGAAAATTTCGGGGAGTTTCCGATTATGGTGGGAGGTCGGGGGCGGAGCGACGCGTGTTTCTCCCGTACGTACGCGCGTGTGTGCGAGGCGTTGGCTCTAACTGAAGCCGAGCGAGGCGTTGGGCTCTAACTGAACCCGAGTGATTGCACTGCAGGCTACGCGTTACTGAACCCAAGCGATCGATCGATGGCTATTAACTGAACCCGATGGAGTGATTCCTTCGCTACTGCTACTAACTGAAGCCGATCGATGCTGCCTCTGGGATGAACAG
>NC_057801.1:118944542-118960452 GCF_018294505.1 Triticum aestivum | reverse complement strand
TTTCGACCGTAGGAGGTCTGTTTCGTCCATTTTGCGGTATTGCGGTACGCCACACCCCTCCCGATCAACAGGACCCTCGTTTTGACCGTAGGAGGTCTGTTTCGTCCATTTTGCGGTACGCCACACCCCTCCCGATTAACAGGACCCCCGTTTCGACCGTAGGAGGTCCGTTTCCTCCGTTTTGCAGTATGCCAGGCCCCTCCCGATCAACAGGACCCTGTTTCGAACATGGCCGGTCGAACACAAGGCCGTTTCCACCGTTATGCGGTACGCCAGGCCTTGTTTCCATCACCTGTTCTGTCCAAGCCCTCCCAATGAACACGACCACGCATTCCGTTCTGACCCAGCCGGTTGGCTCCCCATGAACACGACGACGACGTTGTTTCTCTGTTCCGACCCAGCGATGTACATATGCGCGATAGGCGTTAGAGAACCTGCCCGTATGTACGTACGTGGCCGTATTTTCTTTCTTGCACCCTCGCTGATGTACGTACGTGTACATACGACGTGCGCGCCTCTACTACGACACGTGCACGCCTCTACATCTACGACACGTGCGTGCCTCTACATCAACCAGTATGTACATACACGTTTGTGACCAGAATGACAATGCTACGTACGTTTCGACCAGGTGGGTCCCGACTGTCAGGCACTTCCTTGCGTGCGAAGATGTAGCTGGTGGGTCCCAGCAGTCAGAGGGGCGAATCATTTTTTTGCCCGGACGCACTTCCTTGCGTGCGAAGATGTAGCTGGTGGGTCCCAGCAGTCAGGGGGGCGAATCGTTTTTTTTTTCACAAAATACGGTGGCCCGTCCGGTGGGTCCCTGCTGTCAGGTGGAGGAATCATTATTTTGCGCGTAATAAGGAGGCAGTTCCTTGCGGCGGCCGTGGACCCAACTGTCAGCCTCTCCACGTACAGTCCATGTCCGATGGAAGTCGTTGCATGACCATGTTGACCACGCCGCGCCGAGAGCACCACGCCGATGGACAACGGCGAGGCCTAGGAAGGGGACGACTCGGAGCAAGGGAAGACACAACAGTGGATGCCCACTCAAAGAGGAGTACGAGGATTCACTGGTTCGGCTGCGGTGTGAGGCTGCTGTCGCCACAGAATAACAGGGGGTGTGGGTGAGTAGAGGGATGGCCTGGACAGCGATGGGAGTAGTAGGGGGCGGTGAGGCCTCCGCGGCATCACAGTCGGCCATGGGAGGCAGGAGGACGCGGCACGACCGGCGCTGGTTTGGGCAGCTGGAGCAAGAAGACCAGAGGTTGAAGAAGCACTACGGCTGTTGGATGAGCATCGTACGGTATCAGGAGCTAGAATCGTTCATATTGACTAAGCTGACAAAGCCCTCCGTCCCCGTCAACTTGGTAGGTCCACAAGTCAGCCTCCCACTATGCTGGGTTCCAGCTGGCAGGCGGAGTATTCATTTTTTTGTGCGTAATAAGGAGGCACTTCCTTGCGTGCGAAGATAGCTAGTGGGTCCGACATGTCAGCTGGGGGCACGTTTTTTCGCGAAATACAGAGGCCCTTCCAGTGGGTCCCAGATGTCAGGTGGAGGAAAAATAATTATTTTGCACGTAATAACGAGCCACTTCCTTGCTGCGGCCGTGGACCCAGCTGTCAGCCTCTCCATGTACAGTCCATGTCCGATGGAAGCCGTTCCTTGACCACATTGACCATGCCACGCCGAGAGCACTAGGGCGGTGGACGATGGCGAGGCTTTGGAAGGGAATGACACGGAGGCAGGGAAGACTCGATAGTTGTTTCCCACGCGGAGGGGAGTACAACTGTACGAGGGTTTACTGGTTCGTCTACCCTCGCTGGAGAATAATAGTAGGTGTGGCCGTGTGGGTGAGTAGAGGGATGGCTAGGCCAGCGATGGGAGTACGGTGGGGCGGTGAGACCTGCACGGCAGCACAGCCGGCCGTGGGGAGGAGGGAGCAGGCAGTCCCGCCGGTGCTTGTTTGAGCGGCTGGAGCAGGAAGAGCAGAGATTGAAGAAGCACGACGGCCATTGGATGGACATCGTACGGTCAATGGGGCTAGAATCATTCATATTGACTAAGTTGACAAAGCCCTCTATCCCCGTCAACTTAGTAGGCCCACAAGTCAGCCTCCCACCATGGTGGGTCCTAGCTAGCAGGGGGAGTATTCATTTTTCTGTGCCTAATAACGAGGCACTTCCGGTGGGTCCGAGCTGACAGTGGGGGGAACGTTTTTTTTCGCGAAATACGGTGGTCCGTCCGGTGGGTCACAGCAGTCAGGGGGGAAACGTTTTTTCCGCGAAATACTGGTGGCCCATCCGGTGGGTCCCTGCTGTCAGGTGGATGAATAATTATTTTGCGTGTAATAAGGAGGCACTTCCTTGCAACTGCCGTGGACCCAGTTGCCAGCCTCTCCACGTACAGTACTCTTCCGATGGAAGTCGGTCGTTCACCACAATGACCACGCCGCGCCGAGAGCACCAGGGCGGTGGACGACGGTGAGTCCTAGGAAGGGGATGACGCGGAGCCAGGGAAGACGCGGCAGTGGATGCCCACGCGGAGAGGAGTATGGGGGTTCACTGGTTCGGCTGCGGTGTGAGGCTGACGTCGCCGCAGAATAACAAGGGGAGTGGGTGAGTGGAGGGATGGCCTGGCCAGCGGTGGGAGTAGTATGCGGACGGTGAGACCTCCGTGGCAGCACGGCCGGCCACGGGAGGCAGGAGCATGCGGCACGACCGGCGCTGCTTTGGGCGGCTAGGGCAAGAAGACCAGAGGTTGAAGAAGCACTACGGCCGTTGGATGGACATCGTTGACCATGCCGCGCCGAGAGCACCAGGGCGGTGGACGACGGCGAGGCCTACAAAGGGAACAACACAGAGCCGGCAAAGACACGACAGTGGTTGCCCACGCGGTGGAGAGTACGAGGGTTGACTGGTTCGGCTGCCATCGCCAGAAAATAATAGGAGGTGTGTGTGAGTAGAGGGATAGACAGGCCAGGGATGCGAGTATGATGGGGCCGTGAGGCCCGCCCGGCAGCACTGTCGGCCACGGGAGGCGGGAGCAGGCGGTTCCAACGGCGCTGGTTTGGGCGGCTGGGGCAGGAAGATCAGAGACTGAAGAAGGGCGATTGACGTTAGATTGACATCTAACGGTCTGACGCTGGTAGAGTCGATTGTTGACTAAGTTTCTTTTTTAAGAAATCTTGTGTACGCATGAACTTAGTAGGCCCACAAGTCAGCCTCCAAATCTGTGGTAGACAACATAAAGCCCATTTGCTATTTTTTACAATTTGCAGCCCATTTGCTATTTTTTAAAATTTGTGGCCCATTTGCTAATTCTTAAGTAATTTATTACAGCCCATTTTCTGCCCAGGACCACGGTCAAAAAGTTCAACTTTATTTTGCATATTTCGGTGGAGTCCAAACTGTTGTAATCCCAAAATGATAAACATTTTTTAAGAACTTATTGATTTTCCAAAAAAATCGTTTTGTTTTTGTAAGCAAATAAGACGTGGGACAATTGAGTTGGTTTAAGGGAAAACCAGTGGTAAAAAATCAGCGCTGGGTGGGAAAAACAACAAAAATAAGGATGTAAATATGAAAAGGGAATTTTATGTGTTTTCAATATAATGATACGTGTATATGAACTAGTAAAACTATAGGTAGAGATTAGAAAACGGATGTAGGACATGCGTTTCAAGAGGAAAATAGAACTGGGCTGTGTTTTTGATTAAGTAACAAAACTGCCTGCGGATGTTGTAAGACAAAATATAACTAACGCCGGCGGGCCAGAGGCCAGTAGATACCTGCTGGATCTTTGTGCCCCATTGTCGTCATGGGCTGGGCCTGTTAAAAACAAAACCAACCCTGGTCAGTCTACAGCCCAGTTGAAACTTGCTCGACCTGAAAAAACAATATACGTGCTCAATAAACGAGAGAATTCTGCAAGCACAGACTAATAACTGGAACGCAACACGGATATTGTTTTTTTATCGTGATAATAAGTGCATGCACTTGTTTCGAACAAACTGCAGAACTGGGAATTCGAACGGCGGGTGCTTATGCTACCCATCAAATAAAAATCAGGTGCCTGAGAATTCGTTTCGAAACAAATGATTGAGCTTTATATCCACGTCGACCCTCGGCATGATGGTTGGAAGCAAATGCAAGTTCATACCAAAAGATCGTTAACAACAATACCAACTTGCGGACGACAAGGTAGTACAACTACCAATACCAAACTACTCCTGGCCCTAGTGTTCGTCTGGTAGAAAATCTTGCAGAGGACCAGCTCCCGCTCCTTCTCTTGCTCCAGGTCCCTGAAGTGGTATTGGTGCATCACCCAGTTGGTCCTCTGCTGGTCGAAGTTCTTGTTGGTGTGCAGCACCAGAACCTTTTTTGCTGCCCGTCTTCCGGCCGTTGACCATCACAGGCAAGGTATTGCCGGTCTTGTGCCACATCGCGTGCGTGCCGCACTCCGACTGTATCTTGTGACGCGTCCACATGCCCCTTTTGAACGCCCTGGAATTGTGCTGGAAGAAATGCTTCCTTAGGCCACTCAGTGTGATACCTGCAGTATTGTAGAATACATGTTTTAGTGTACCTAGTTGGCATTTTCATAACATCTTTGGCATGTTGCAGTCACTTGTTTCTCTTTTTATTAACTGTCAAATTGTAACTATTTCACCAGGTCTGCGTCTAAAAATAAAAATAGAGCTACAAACAAAGGAATATGTTTGTGCAAGTAGACGGCCGATCGGTGTCCTAACTGGAAGTTTCTCAGGTTGGGTGTAGCATATTCCGTGCTCGCTGTCGATGGTTGGTATGAACAAATCGATGAGAGACTAAAATCTCGCACTGTCAACACTCACTTTGGCCTCAAGGTGCTCGATCAGCTCCTGATCCGTGGGATCGAACTTGACGCCAGCCGGCAATACCGGCCAATCCTTCTTCGAATTGCATCGGTAATTCCAGTTATATGGTACTCAATGTATGACCAATCGACTGTTTTAAGTGAATGATGAAAGATTTCGACAGAGTAAAAACTCGCGCTTCTTCGAGAGTTGTACGAGAGTAATTGCCATGCCGTTTTGCAAGGGCGCTTGTAAAAACTCTAAACTCTATTCTCCTCTTATTTAATGGATGAGGCAAATCTTTTGCCTCCGTTTCGGAAAAAAAAGATTTCGACAGATAAGTGGTACTCCAAATCTGAAGTCCGGAATACCCGAACATGCCGCCGGGATTCTTGTGTCACCTCATGCGTAGCGTGTTGTCACGTCAATTCAATGTGTGGACATGATGAATAATTTGACCGACGTATACTAGTACTGCTACTGTACTACTTACTAGTCATATTTAGTGTCACAATTTATACCTAGGTTTAACTAACAAGTACGCACTTGAAGCCTAACTGATATATATGTATATATATGGCTTCTGCACAGCATCTCCATCATCATTATCAGTACATCCTACGCAGGTGAGTTAGGATGCACTTGATCCCAGGAAGGTATCTATCCTTCAAACCAGAGGAGTGCTTCAAACTAACAACAGTACAGAATATCCAACAAAAGAGGGTCGTGCTACAGCAGCAGAATACATGGCTCAGTCTAGATATCAACACGAATCAAGTTGTGCCTATTTGCTATTGGCATGAACCACATCGCCGCATGTCGGGTTTGCAAAAGCCATCCATCGCATGGAAGCTTGATGCCTTTCACACACTGAAGATTACCTGGCAACAAGCTGTGTCGACGAATCTCTGGATATGGTGATTCATGAAACCCATGGTATGATGTGTAAACACAGCCCCCCATCGCGAATGGAAGTTGCATAGCACAGTAATCATCGTTGGTGATATGATCGATTATTGGTTGGATGATCAGATAATTGAGCTCGGGGAACAAGGAGTGGTTGCCGAGGCTATAAACCCGCCTCTAGTTGAATACGCCTGGCCCAATGGAGCTAGGATCTTTCTCGAACAGGAAGCAGCCATAGCCATCAATGTCACGAATTCCCCACGCATTGTACTGCATGTGGTTTGATGTAATGGTTTGGTCAATTTGGTATGTACGAATGAGCATCAAATGACCGCCAGCAGCTGAACGAGCGATAAACCAGCACCCATCGGCTGGTATGATTCCAAGTCTTGGAATCATGAAGGCCAGCACATTTGCGTCTGCTGCAAAAATTCAAATTGGAGACCAAAAGGATAAAAATAAACAATCATGTTCAGAGTATGTGTGGAATTAAGATTATTATAACAGTGACACATATCATAGACAGAGAATTGCAATGCTGTGGTCATAATCATACCCCAAGTTAAAAAAATAAGCCAATGGCTTTCATATTCTAGCAACATGTCATGGTTCAAACATCATGTAACAATGAGAGGAAAACAGCTATGCCAGCGCCTACTCATATTCTACCATAGCACTTACTACTACTATTCTCATATCAACTCTAAGCAATAACATGTGTTGTTATAAAAATCTAGTAAACGATAGTAACATATAGCAATCATGATGTTATGCTCATAATATGTATTCTAACAATCATTAGATGCCAATTGTTCTCATATCAACTCTAACAATAACATGTGTGGTCATAAAAATCTAGGAAATGAGAGGAACATATAGCAATGATGTGGTTATAGACATGCTATGCATTCTAAATTTGTAACAAATGAACAGGCAGTCGTATTCATAAGGTAAAGATGAGATGAGATAGAACAATTACACGACGATAGATTCCACCAGTATAGGCAGCCAATCTGTGCACCGACCGCGTAAACGATGCCATCGTGCACTATAGCATCAGACAGAAATGTTGCCTCAACAGGATTGATGATGAGCCATAACCATCTATGGCAATCGGATTCCAGATAGACTAATCCCATGTTGAACAAGGCAATGAGCTTGTAATCCATGTAGTCTTCTGATGGTGTGGGCACTTCGCAGATTAGAACTTTCTGCAAACAGAGGTCGAGCCAAAGGCTTGATGCGTCTCGTGCGTAGTAGGCAGGAGTGTCCGGCGGGCCGCGAGGCTTGATGTCGGCGGTATCCAACGATGGAAGGGTGATCTCTTGCTGGGCGTAGATATCCACGAGACGCCACGGACTACCGGTGTGGTGGATGAGGACGATCCAGTTTGCCTTCATGCCCACCCAGTAGTGGTCGCGCATGAAGGACAGGTGGACGGGTAGTGGTAGCATGTCGAGGGGCACCACGACAACCTTCGTACAATCGTCAAGTCAGTGTCTGGGCCACCTGCGAGGATTGGGCATCAGCAAGTAGGGTGTCTTGAAAAGAGCCGACCGGTTGCAGACGAGTAGATGGTACAAAGACACCGAGCATGCGGCCAGACGGACGGTGCTGAGTAGGTCCATACGACTATAGATCTGCTCCAAGAGAACATCGGGGAGGGAAATCCAATCGCGGCTCTGCGTGTCAGTCGGTTCTGCCATTGGGGTTTTTGGTGCCTGCGAACCAGCGGGGAAGTGGATTCGGGCGGGCGAGCGAAGAAGCTTCTCCTCGTGTGGCCGAGCAGTGAGCGGGGGGATATGGTACATGCGAGCTACCAAGGAAGATGGCGCGGGCGGGCGAGCAGTGAGCGGGGGTAAATGGTGTGCGGCCGACGATGGGGAAGAGAGGAGGAAGAAGAAGAGAGGAGGAAGAAGAGTGGAAGACGGGGAAGAAAGTGCATTAAATCTCAATTCTACTAGTACTACTACCAGGATATAGGCACCGTCCTCCGGAGTGTAAATAGTTACACCGATGACATGTGGGTCTACCACAAGAGGGCCCATATGTCAGTTAATGGAGGACACATGTGCGTAGGCGTATTTGCGGAAGCGTGCTCTACTGGCAAACATGATGGCGGTACTGGGTAAGGCTGATTTAGTAACACCAACACGCTGGTTCAGCTTATTAATTACGTGTCCCATCTGCTGCTGCGTGTATTGTCACTTCACTGCGAAGACTAGTTGAATCTACGCTCACTTCACTCATTTTGCTCCGTACCTAGTCACTTGTTGAAATCCGTAGAAAGACAAATACTCCGTATTTGGGAACAGAGGGAGGCTTTTACTCCGTACTCCAGTATTTGGGAACAGAGGGAGTATCACCATCTGGAGGGAACAGAGGAAGTTTGAAATATGAACATGTCAATGGGAGGGAGTAAGCCCCATGCATGCATGCATGCAACATGCAACACTCACACGTACTCCACATGGACGCACTCAACAATCACGCACCCATGCGGCACACAGCACACGACGCAACACACACGCTCATGCTCAAGTGCTGAACCTACTCCCTACGTCCGTGAAAGACTGTACATTTAGAGATTTACACATTGACCAGGGTATAATTAACGCCCAAGAGTAGCATACTTATGTGTGCATGCGACCATTGAGATAAGAAGATTAAATGAAGGCCGTTGCATGCTGTAATTAAGGATAGACATGTAGCCTATACTTACAGCACAAGTTGGTGCATTAGTCAATCAATATCGATTTAATTAAGGGCTAAATGCATTGGAAGTGTAGATGTACATCATGTAAAACTACACTCTTTGTTTTATAGCCGATGTACACTCTTTGTTGGAAGGCCAAGGGAGGACACGTGCATGCACTCACATACACAGCCAGGGCGGTTCGGGCGCAAGGGTTGGACTCGTGTGGCGCTTGCGTAAAGTTTTGTTTCACTGATTTCTTTGCTCCGCCAACTGACAGGTGGGACCCAGAAACCAGGTGACAATTTAACCAGTCAACAAAGTGCCACGTCAACTATGTGGCCGGTCAGCAGGGTGAAATACGGTGCTCTACGATGAGCTAGTGATCGTATAATCGACGCAAAACTATATATAGTGACCTTAAAGAGCGTATTGTTACATACGTTGACCGCCAGTGTATTTTTCTTGTTTCAAATTAAGCCATATTAATCGGAAAGGACGCAGTACGGACTACTACTAGTACTAGTACTGCTTTGATGTGTCCCGTCAACTCGCCGAACAAGGAGAAGCTTGCTTACTACGCCTCTCCCTCGCCCACGCGCGCGGTGGTTCGCAGGACGAGGAGAGGGTTTTGACTACAGCGCCCTCTCCCTCTTCCTCTCCCTCGCCCTCGCCCTCGCGGTGGACGTGCAGCAGTTCAATCGATGTTAAATTGCCAGATGCATATTGTACTGTAGTATCATCATTGTTGGACCTTCCAAAGAGGCGAAGAGGCAAGTGCAAGGTTCACATGAGTACGAACTGTTGAACCTCCCGAAGAGGCAAAGAGCCAAGCGCAAGGTTTTATAGGAGTTGTTGTCCTAGTAGGAGTGTACTACAACTATAGCAAACTATGCTACTGTATGATGCCGCCACGTCACGTATATCCAAAGCTGTGCCACCTTTTTTTTCTCAAAGAGCGTGTTGGAGCCCGTGCAACAACCACACAAGTTGCACGTACACATAACACATTTACTAGTAATAAATTT
The DNA here is from genome assembly GCF_018294505.1 of Triticum aestivum. Classification (NCBI taxonomy): domain Eukaryota; kingdom Viridiplantae; phylum Streptophyta; class Magnoliopsida; order Poales; family Poaceae; genus Triticum; species Triticum aestivum. Next base: position 118,950,985 of record NC_057801.1, on the reverse strand, counting down.
AAAGGACAAATGCCAGTATGCCACACAAGTTCATCTCCAATTCATGTGATAAATTTGTGCACGACTAGTCTACATATATTCACAGTGCTACCGTTCACAATTACCGTACTCCACTTACACGTTATAGATGGCCTACATGCATGTCCTCCTCCAGGTTCCAGTCCCAGGTGTTCTTCATGGATGGCACGATCCACAGCGGTGGGCAACGGGAATCATTGTCGCAGCTTTCTAGTCCGGTTCCAAACGATGGAGACTCATCCAAGCTGAAGCGGCATAAATCAGGGATAGCGTGTCGCAGCATGTCGTTCATCCGGCGGTGCGCAATGAAGACACAACCATGCTTCATGAATGGCAGGCCTTCCGTGTCGTGCACGGAAGGTGGCATCCGCTTCACAATGGGGTAGTTGTCCCCGATGAAAAGCGAGTACTCTCCAAGAGTGTTCCTCGGCACCCACATAGCATCAGGGGGTCGAACTCGGCACCGTTCATCTGGTACACGCGGCATCCCAGATCTGGACACATGGTGATGTACATAGTCAAGGTCCATGCATAATAATGTTGTGCTCAAATATGGCGGTCAGTAATACTGTGCAGCAAATAGTACTACTCCGGTATAGAGGAAGTAAAATAACCGGCTTATTATATATAGCCACTCTTGGCTACATGGATGAGATAGTAAGACATGGAAAAACAAAAATGGTGGCAGCTAGTGGGTTCAAGTCTTCAAGGGCCCAGGTAGCTATACGCGTCCTCCAAGGTAAAAAGTACTCCTACTAGTAGTACTAAGTATACTACTAGTACAACAATGAAAGAGAAGGTGAGAGGGTTAAAAAATGGAATACCTGGGTAGATGGTGACGGTCCGATCGTGGTAGATTGTGTGACCATGTTGCACATCAATGGTACCATGGGTAACGACTGCTAAGATAGTTGATCCCAATATGCCAAAGTCAGATACAAGGTTCCAGGTTAGACCGAATCGAGGATGCAAATGCACATCCAGGATCGGCGATCTTATTTTGATCGGGGGACGACTGGTCCCTGCAAAACAATGGAGTACCGTTAGGGATGCAAATGATGGTTTGTGCATTCCGTTTGTAATCTCCCGTACCGTAGGATGGCAACCAGATGAAACAAGTCCCCTGGCTTGTCACCGCGAATATGCGGCCTAGATGGTGCACGGCCTCTTCGAACGTGTAGGGGTACAAATCTGCCGCCGCCAACATGCGCTAGCCTCTGCCATTACTGTGTCTTGCATTGATGGCAATCCTTATGTCGAACACCGCGATGAGATAGTAATCGTCGTAGCCACGTCGCTTCGTCGGCGGGTCCGCAATTGCTATCTTATTCAATCTCATGTAGGCATCATCATACGTATTCAAGCCCAGCCAGTCCGGAAGGCCGATCCCAATGGTGGAGAAGGGGTCTACCGGAACGGCCGCACTGCTTTGGATGTTGTGCAAAATGATGGTGGTATCCGGCCGGAGGTATGCAAGCCAATATTCCTTGGCACCGACCCAGACCTATATATATAAGATGGTGGGCAGCGGAGAAATTACGGGATGGAAATGGAATACCTAAGTACTACATGATCAAACTCCATTACTGACCTGCTCATCGGACAAAATCCGACTACCTCTCAACATCGGCAACTCTATCGGAGTTAACGTGCAACCATGGCCAGGGAGCGGTGGACTGTTCGAAGGATTGTCCCATAGAAGAACCTTCTCCTCGAGGACGCATGGAAGACCAACAAGCATGGCCTTTTCCCAAACCTGTTTAAGCAGCGTCTTGAAAAAGTTGGTGCAGGAACCACCGAGTCTTGTGGCGGTGAGGACGTCGGAGTGGCGTGCGATTTCTCCCAGAGGATCGTCGTCCAAGGTCTCCCAGCCCCGACGAGGAGGAGAACTTCCTAGCAAATCCATGGGAGCAGCGACGAACTGCCTTCTCTTCGGGGGGAGGGGAACTGGCGAGGAGGAGATAAGAGTGTAGTAACCGCAGGGCCTCGTCCCTTCCAACTGTAGATCGTTCCTCAGCGAAGGGGTGCGGCTATTATTTACTACTAGTACTAGCATTATGGAACATTATGGGATTGCATTATATTGTAAATAATAGCACTAGTAAGAAATTTTTGGCACTAGGTAGTAGTTTTTGGCGTGGATTAAGAAATTTTGGGTATGTTTTTGCCATTTTTTGTACACGCCAACTAGTGTCAAAAAACGTCTTACATTATGTGACAGTGGAGTACGTACTCGTACTATAGCAGTACCAGTACTACTTTTCTCAACTACGAGTATTAGTGCGATGTACTGTACTTCTAGTCTAGTCTAGTCTAGTATAGTGCACCAGTTTTGAACTCTTGAATCTCAGGGCCAAGGAGCTACAGTTGGAAGTGGAGGGTACTACTGTTCTGTAGAACCATCGCTGTACTATCAATGCAGGGGAAGTACACCTGCGTAGTGGCCTAGTGGGTACTCTCGGTGCTATATTCAGCCGCTCCTCTCACGTAGGAGTAGCTGGCCTACTCAGCCGCTCCTCTCACGCACACACTAGCAGCCTGTTTATCAGCGACGGTTACTGCGGTCTGCGGGGGCAGAACATTTGAGTTATTTGATACAACGAGACTTGGCTTTTCGCTTCCATTTGTGGAGGTGTAATGGATCTCGTCGAACTTTGTTAGTAGTTCCTTCTTTATGAATGAGATGAAGCAAAGCTTTTGCCTCCGTTTCAAAAAAAACACGTCAAGAGGAATTTCTTTTATAGTAGAGCCGATACTGGAGTGAAGTCCATGCGTGCAACGCCACAAGCTACAAAGTACTAGTAGTACAACACTTTACATAGAGTGCAGAGCCATATTGCACAGTTCCCAATGCCCCGCCAGGCTTTTCCGGCTCCTCGGGCTTAATTGGGAGGCACTAGTTTAAATATGCTACTACTAGCTGATGAGGAAGCTGCAAGCGAGGTGCGGCTAGGGCGAGCACGCGAGCCATGGGATGCTGGGAAGGAAAACCCGTTCACGTGGCTAGGCTGTCTAGTGCACCCAGATTGTGGGGCCGCACGTCCGTTTGACTTCAAAACTCAAACTACTCGTGTAAAATATTGGCTCGCAGCGAAGTATAGTACTAGTACTATTTTTTAAAAAAAAGGCCACCGTGCGTTCGGTCGGGATCGAACCCACAAAATGAGGTATACACTCCCGCGACCACTAGTAGTACTCGTTGGAGTACAACGCAACCTAGAATCGCCTTTTGTCGCTAGTAGTACGTACATTGTTCCTTACAAGAAACCCCTAATAATGCAAGAAACCACTAAAATGCCAAGAAACTACTACCACTTGCATACGTGGTAGACTTAAGATAAGACTACCTTATCAACCATTGTACATGCTCTTACCAACCAAAATCCTCAAGTGACCTCCTACCTCCGGCCCGTCCACCTAGTCATCCTCAGCCATGGGACGCAGCTACCACCACCGGCAGAAGGCAAGGTCAAAACCACCGGCGGTGCGGAGCCCATGTTGCGGCAGCCCGGATGCCAGCTCCGCCCGGTGTTCGCGGCCGCTAGATAGCCAAGATAGCTCCGTCCAGCTGCTTGTCTGCAAGGTTTGCTAGCTAGATTGGCACGGCAGTGCGGCGGCTTGCTCGCGCGCGCCGCGCTCAGGCCAGCCATCTGGCTCGAGCAAAGGCCAGCGCGGTGGCTTGCTCGCTCGTGAGTCATGCTTGGGCCAACCTGCCAACCCGTGCGGAGGCCAGCGCGGTGTCCGGCCCGTCCAGCGGAGCGGCGGCAAACTCGCTCATCACCGGCGCCACCGACGAACATGCATCAGTACTGTTTGAAGTAATGTTCAGGAAAAATACTGATTTGAGGGGGAATAACAGGATAGAAGGTCAGATGTGGGTCCCTCATGTCAACGGTCAAACAAAATGTGTTGGTTTAAGCTGCCTCATCAGCACGGACGTGTTGGCCAACCCAGTCATAAATGGGTTTAAACGAACCTAATCGGTAGGAGTACTAGGTAGTACTAGAAGTTTTTGGCGTGGATTAAGAAATTTTGGGTATGTTTTTGCTATTTTTTGTACAATAGATTCTTCCTAGGGCTGGTTGAAAGTGGTAGTTTTTTTGTTAAATACTCTACATATTGTAAGTAGGAGTGAAAGTTAAGCTTTGGAAGCCAATAAGCAAGGCTTGTTACATAGTGCATATGTGTACATGATTGAAAGTAAATATCAACCATGAGTGACTAATATCTTGATGGAAAACTCGAAACTATGGAATACTAGAAAAAAATACATGGTTGGAAATACTAGCAATGTTCATGTCCGTTGCAACGAATCATAATTAGAATAATACTTATTCACAAACTTGGTACAAAACACCCTAATTTTGATATACATATGTATATTATGTTTCAATTATAATATATTCCTTGGGCTGTTTTGGTGAGGTCAGGGAGGGATGTGGTTGGTTTTATGATACTAATTATGGGTTTTTCTGCAAATTGGTAGACAAGTGGGATGTTGGTTAGAAAAGGCAACAACTTACCTTACAATCGTTAGATGTAGATCTAATGGTCAGAAACGACGGATGGCAGACACACCAGCATCACCAACTTAGTCTTGTGTAGGAGTACTAGCAAGATCCGTGCATTAACAGAACGTCAAGATGCATTTTATTTATAAAAACACTTGTTGTGGTTGACCCTTGCGGGAGTAATCCCATGTGTAAAAACTAATGATATCTCGAGAAATATGAGATAAAGTGAAGAGGAGTTGGGTGTGGTGGTGGTTGGTGGTCGGACTGAGCGGAGGCATGGGGATTGACAACGCCGGTAGTGGCCACTAAGCCAGTTTGTTCCAGAGGCTTCCTTTCTTAATTACTCAACAATGAGGTTTGTTGGAGATAAGGATGAATGAGGGAAGGCCTTGTCTGCAAATGTGGAGAGGGGTGCGGGTATCTTTTAGTTTAATTTCCATCCGTCAGATATAGATCAGACGGTCTATATTGCAAGATGGCACACGTACCATCATCACCAACTCGGTTTTTTATAAAAGAAGAAATATAAGTATGGAGATACAAACGTATTATCGATACTTTCTTCCGTAAACTAGCATCTACATTCTATTCAACGCCTCGGCATGTGGGGCCTTAGCACATGACTTCTTGACTATGTAAAACAAAGATTTTCCCGTCGTCGACAAGGAGGGGGTGACGGCGGCGCGCTTTTTGGCTTGCTCTAGTCCTACTAGGTGGTCTAAGCACGTGTAGATTTATTCTTTTTCACGTCTCGTGTTCGCCGTACTGCCACGACTGTTGATGAGTAGACGGTAAGTTATTCACGGGTAAACCCTTGTTGAGCGTGTTTGTGAGAGAGAGAGAGAGAGAGAGACAGTGTGCGTGTGCGATATGTTAGAGATTGAGGCAATGATAATAGATTCTTTGTGTCTATGTGTGTGGAGGATAGAGAGATACATGTACATGGGGCTTTGTGTTGTGTAACGTGGCGACACATATACATAATTAGAGAGTGAGTGTGTGAGATACACATGCGGACATGGGGAGAGATGTGGATCCAGATAAATTGGTGTTTGTGCGTGTCTGTGTGTGTTTGTGCAGGCGTTTATGTGTGACAGGGAGAGAGTGTATGTGGAGTAGAGAGACCACTGATGTAAACCTAGTATAAGGGAAGGGGGAATGGTGTGACATGTGTAGTAGCAAGATAGCACGGGTGCATGCGGGGGGGAGCAGACTATTTGGAAGAGACATCGAGTGTGTGTGTGGAAGAGGGGTGTGAGAGCGAGAGAAAGAGAGAGCTAGCGATGATAGAGAGAGAGAGAGAGAGAGAGAGAGAGAGAGAGAGAGGAAGAGAGGGGGCGAGAGGGGTCGTTTGTGTCCATAAATGGCGTATAGATAGGGAGACAATGTTGATGTTGTCCAAAATTGGCCTATGAACGGAGATGCAGGGGAAGCGAGTCATCGTGTGTGTGATAGGGACTTCATGAGAGATCTAGAATAGATGGTGTAGAGAACAATGTGCGAAATTGAGAACGATTATACATTAGGGGGCTATGCAAAGAGTCACGACATATATGTATACATGGAAGGAGCTGGGGCGGGTCCGCATGTGGGAGAGATAGAAAGAGGAGAGTGGTGCACAAGGAGACAAAGTGTGCTTGTTTGCAGTGGGGATGGTGTGTGAGGTGAGTGCGCGAGAACCACATAACTAGGGAGATAGATGTTTGGGGGCGACGTTTTGTGTGTATGGGAAATATACACTCTACATAGTGCGTGTGCTTGGGTAAGAGAGATAGCGGGAGACCTAGAGAGTGAGGGAAGAGATGTGTGCATGCCCGGGAGACAAAGTGATAGAGACCTATGTTGGGGTCCGGACTTTACAAGAGAGAGGGGTGTTAATGTGCTCATGTGTTGGTGTCTGGGGGAGAGAAC
>NC_057801.1:118923656-118944280 GCF_018294505.1 Triticum aestivum | reverse complement strand
TGTGTGTGTGTGGTGGTGGTGGGGGGGGGGTTGACTTCAGATAAAGAGTGAGGTGTCTATATTTGAGGGACTTTAGCGTAATTGAGATATTGTGCACTCATGGTTGATCAATTTGTTTCACAGTTTGTACTATGAGATAACGATACTTTTGAACATGCGTGATATACCTTGATGTACCAGAATTACAAACCTAAGATTGGAATTTTGGAATTCGACTCCATCATTAGCTTTTGTAATTCATTTAAACGAAGGTACATTTTTTAAGCTGGAATTTCATGATTTCAAATTCATATATCAAACCTAGAGATATACACATACAGGCATGTTCAAACTTTATAATCATTCACTTTATTCATACACATACACATTTTTGCTGTTGTCATCATATTTAGGATAAACACATTTGGAATTTCATTTGAATTGGACCGTATGATGGTATTTGCTTGTAGTAGCTCAATGATCTATATTTGAATTGAATGGACAATCTAAGTTTCGAGTTGGAGACATTGATTTTCAAAACTTGCACTTTTTTTTGCGTGCAAAACAAACAAATTGTCGGCCATGATATCATACTCGGCCATACGAGAGAAAAATACTTATAATTTTAGGCGCCGAAAGCTTTCAAACTTCTTGCTCACATAGAAATATCACGCGCCCAAAAGTTTAGCGCTGCGATATTCCTGTTTTACCCCTGCCACATGAACGGAAAAGGGATGCTTTGGTAACTCCATTGTTTTCCCCTCTTTGCCCCCAACATTCTTCCCCAGAGCTCCTCCCCTTCCCCTTCTCGACCCCCCAACCACGGAGAGCCGCCGAATCTAGTCCTCCGCCGCAGCGGTGGACCTTACACCCCACCGGATCTACCTTCTGCACCTTGGAACCCCCAACTGCCAACTCACAACTTCACTGGAGCCGCTTCAGCGACTGGCTTGTCCACCGCTCCAGATCTCCTTGACCGCCATCATGGTCCACCGCACCGGATCTGCTTAACCGGCGCCCTCGTCCACCCCAGCGTAGGCCCTTCACTGACTCCCTCGTCTGCCCCTTCGCTGGCCCTTCATACAAGCCCTCGTCCTCGGCAACAGATCCACCTCACCGAAAGCACTGTACAACGCGCCCGCCGAAGCCTTCGTCCACTGCACCGGACCCTCTCCACGAACGCCATATTCAACTCCACCGGCCCTGCTTTACCGACGCCGCAGCCTCATCAGGTTATTTCGATTTGTACTCCTTCGGCTATTCTCTTTATCGTGCAACTGTTCACTTACCACATATGAGCTTTCTTGTATGTCGACAGGCGCCGCAACCGTAACACCGGAGCCGCTTCAGCGACAGCGACAGCTGGCCCAAACTCAACCGCAACACGAGCACCATCGACGATCCTTAGCTATCAAGTATGACAATGATACCCATACACCGCCGAGAATCAGGTACTATCATCCAACGGCCGGCGCCTACGTTCACTTTCCTAGCATAAGCACCGCACCTTTGAATTTCTTCAGGGCATCATTTAGTTTTTCATGAGACGCGTTATTCTGCTTGCACCTGTAGGGCCATACTTCTGGCAGTGAACATGTTACATGTGCTAAATTACATACCAGTGCACATCTATATCTATATCTGTACTACTATATAGTGTACCAGTTTTGAGATGGATCCAGAGCATCAATCATAACCGTTGGTCTCCAAAATCCAAGGGCTAAGATCAGCCGGATTCGCCATGAACAGTAGACTGTTGTTGCCTCTGTTGTGTTCTAGAATATTCATGTGGCCCTTCCAGGAAAAAAAGGCCCATATGCGATGCCTCATGGGCTATATTACTGCTTGAGCGCATGACAACTTGAGCCCAGATAAGAAGGTTTGGGAGGAGAATGGGAAGAAAAAATAATAGAGTAACATACAGTTTTTAATGAACCTCCAGTATTTTAGATGTGAATGTACAGTTTTTTGTGTGAATATTAAAAACAATTGTGGCTGGAATTCCATTTATCAAAATCACTCCATTATACTTTTTTCGAGTCACATTCCAAAATCACTCCATTCTTTTAAGACGTGCATTGCACGTGCATACATACTAGTATAGTTAATATGCTTTAGTTTTGTTCTGATGCCACCTATTGGTTCCATCAGACTGGTTAATGTTCTCTATGCTTAATTACACATCAGCAAACTAGCATGTGGTTCCGCTGCTTTTTGTTTGTTTTACCCTACATTTTCGGATGCTAGCTATTACATCACTGCTCCGAGCCTCTGTTCATTACTTGTTTGTGTGTTCTTGATCTTCCCAAGTTGCATGACTAATTTGATGCTTCTATTAATTATGGAGCTACCAACCCCATCAAGCAAAATATTTGTTCTTTTGGGGCCGACACCTCGAACAAGCATAAAAATAGAGGGAAGCAGATATATTGTCGTGTATGCACACACCCTTCTTTCATTAGTTTAGATGAACCATTGATGATCAATTTGGACCAGTGCATGTGATTAAATTTAATTTTACCTAAATAGATGGTGAAGAATAAACTACAACAACTAGATTTGCAACCACAGGATGCTGACAATATTTTCAAAGAACATTGCAACAGCAGCTAGGCTTCACAGCAACATATGGTAAGCCAATGTGTTTTAGTACATGTGAAATGTAATGCGAGTGGACTGCTTTCTTGGCTTGTGCCCTCAACGTGTAATCCTACCGAATTACAAATAGTTCAGTTGTCTGCTTTACTGTATTGCTTGATTCGAATGCTTGTTTGTTGTTACGCTATACATGAGTTGGCCAATATGTCAGCAGTGCCTGTTGTACAATCGTAAAGAAATGCATGCCTATTTCATTCGAGTCCTTAAATTTTCCTCTCAACTTCATCACAAGACTGTCTTCGTAGTTTATATGAGGCCACACTGTTAAGCGCTTTCTTAGATTATTTCAACTGCTTAGATGCCTTGGCAACTTAAATATAGCGGTTGTACACTCCCTTTCAACTAGGGATGTCAACTGGGTCCCGTTTAATCCCGATTAAAGTCCACTAGTGGTATGATAGTTCAGAAGATTTTTTGTTTTTTGAGGAAAATGAACGAGGGAGGTAGCAAAAACTAACTAGATGGGACTGGCGAATGCCGTTTATTTGCCACTCACATCCCTAGTTTCATCTTACCATTTTAATTTCTTTTCGGCTGATGCTGCTTCGAACCATTCAAATATAGTTTGCCATGCTCGGCAATAATTCGTCCGTCGTTTACCATGTAAGCTTACTGCCTGGATCATACGATAACTATCTCTTACTTATGTCCAGCGGAAACCTTTCAGGATGCCGTTCACACTAGGACACAATGTACAACCCCAGAATTTATTTGTGGAAGCAGTGCGCCATCCATGTTACCAGATGGTAGAAGTTCAGAGGCAACACCGCCAGAGAGCAGTCTGCGCACAGATATTATAGTGCTTGAGGCTCAACTAGAGGCAGAAAGAGATGGTGTGGCTGCCATGAATGAGGTAATCTTTATCTTGAGGCTGGAAATTACGGAATTAGCGGCACGCATTATGCAAGCAACCCAAGAATTGGAGGAAGTAAGAATGTTGCATTTGAAGACGGAGGAGGTCCTGCTGTTTCTTCTATCTGAAGCCCAAGGTAATCCCTGTTCTTCTTTAGATACCAGTTGAAATTGTCATTTGATTATTGTAGTTGCATGTTGTGTCATGTCTCTGAATGGATTATGTTGCAAGACCCCCTATGTTGTCCGGAATTCCATGTTGTCCATGTGTTGTAATGATCTGAATTTTTTAGGTGAGGTAATCCTCAGTACTTGTATGATTGACATAAGGTGAACTGTTTTTCGTGTGAGCATATTGTATTGGATGAAATAACTGTTTGAATCAGAGTGTATCCAACCTACTGAATTCGAAGATCACGGAATTTCTAAATCATAATCATATATAAAGGTGGAATAAATCTTTGTTGTGCTGTTGAAGAAATAAATAACAAAATGTATAATTATCTATGGATATTTGTAATCGAATACAGATTTGAATTTAGTTTGACAGGTCCCAGGGCAAACGTGAATGCTAATTCTCCCAAGTTTTGAATGAAGCGGCTAAAGACCCACTATAATTTGTGGGCTGCCCGAAGCAAGTGTTTGCGAGATGGAAATTATTGTCTACCCCTGACACTGAGTACATCCTTATCGACCGGATTTACACTGCTGTCGATAGGGGTAGACTAGTAAGTTCAATCAGACGTGACACGACGACCTCTAAGCCCATTCAGACATGATGGGCCCAAAGGTGGGCGGCAGAACACATTTGATTCAAGCTCGTCTGAAAGACATGTGTCTCTTCCTCCATTTCCCCATTCATACACGGTGGGCGGCAAAACAAACTCTCCTCATCTGAAATCGATGTATGCTAATATTTTAAATAGGGGCAGATGTGTAACTTCCATCAGACGTGACACAACCGCCCTACCTGTCAGCCCCGTTCATACACCGTGGGCGCCAACCGTGGGCGGCAAAACACCCTCTCCTCGCCCAAAATAGTTACCGGCAAATATTTGGGAGATGCGAGATTACCGTCATATCCCCAACCGACGCGATGTCCGCAATTTTAAACGGGGGATAAGTTCGTAACTTTCCCCCATTTCAGAGAAGCGCGTCCCAAAGTTTGAGATCCCCCCTCCCCTCCATTTCCCCATTCATACACTGTTGGCGGCACGACAACCTCCGCACAGCGGCCAGCCTCCTCCGTCCGCCACCCCATCCTCCACCTTGCCGGAGCCGCTACCCCTACCCCGTCGTCCACTGCAAGAGATGGACGTCTCTCATCCACGGTGCTGGACCAGGATCCTTTCATCGCCTCCTCTTGCTTCATCGGCACCGTCGTCCACCTTGCCGTTGCTGCTCCTACGACCGCATCATCCACGGCAACAGGATATATCCCCCGACCCGGCCGTTTGCCGTCTAAAGTCTTCTTCCCCGCCGCCGACAGCCATCGCACCCGCACCACCCTCAACATATCAGCATAGGCCTACACGGCGTCGCAAGAGAGGTGGTACTCTTCCATATGTGCTTAACTTATTGATCTCACCGGGAAAATAGATCGTAATTTGTTTACTGTACTTTTCTTGTCCGTACCAAATCGTAGTGGCTAGTTGAAAGCAAACATTGGTTGCGAAGTAGCTTTGTCCGGTTTGCACTTTCAAATCCACCATGGCACGGGCACTATACTCGTAAAGCTTATGGTTTCCCCTTTATATTCACTACCATCATCGTAGGTGCTTCATGTCGTGCTAGCACTGCTCCTCAAGACCTCAACTCAAAGCTTACGTGTTGAAATACGACTCTGATATGATGCTCATATCACTAAAACAGAGAACGTTTAATTGGTCACCTAATGTTCCTATATTCGTTTCGAAAAGCATGTGTGCCACCCACTAATCCAGCTAGTTTCACTTTCCTGATTTTTCTCTTGATGCTTAGGGTTTTCCCATTTTATCTACTCTACTATGATCTGTGTAGGTGCTTTCTGTCGTACTGGCATTACTCCACCCTTCAAGCTAAACAACACAACACTCAGAATTCAAAAGCTTAGTTGTTCAAATATGATTGTGATATGATACTAATATTAGTTAACTAAAACATTTAATTGGTTAGCTAAAGGTCCCACTTGAGTTTCCAAATGCATGTCGCGACATATAGAGAGACAGCATAATTGCATTTCTTTGTAACTTGTTGACCATACTTTCTTGTCCATACCAAATCTTAGTTGTTATTTCAAAGCAAACATTGGTTACTAACTACCCTTTGCGCGGTTTGCAGCTTCAGATCTGCCATCATACTGCCACGGTCAACACTGTACTCATCATGCTTATGTTTTCCCCATTTTATGATGACCACAATCAGCCTACATGGTTTGTGTCGTAATAGCACTGCTCCACCCATCGAGCTAAACAAGCTTAGTTGTACAAATTCATATCCGACATTATTGCTGATATTAGTAAAACTGAGAGATGTTTAATTGGTTAGCTAAATGTTCCTACTTTAGTTTTGAAATGCATGTGAGCCACATATGGAGAGACCGGAAAGAATAGTATTTCTCTGTGCGCTCTGGTTCATCATGGGTGGCCAACCGACATTGTATTGAAAGACTTGTAATATCTTCAATCTGCTTGCTCTTCTGCTCTTCTTTAATATGATACTCTTCTCTTGCGGTCGACTGGTCAGGTCGAGTTGTTCTCCCTTAGTATATTTTGAATCTGTCAGGTCAGGTCGACTTGTTCATCTTTACTATATGTTGAAGCTATCATCTGCGAAGTGTCATCACTTCTGGAGCTCTCATATTTTGAGTAGTAGGCCACATTATATTCATGCACACAAAAAATTATAGCATGCATGGCATCTTTTAAAAGAATTACAGAGATAGCACAAAGGGGTTTACAGGGAGGCAGTATTGGATTAGAATCACTTCTGCATTACAAAGAAAATCTCACTTGTTTTTATGTTTTCATGCATGTCAGATATTTAACATTATCAAAATGAATATGATAATGGGTGCACGAGAGGAATATTGCGGATTGATCCACTGGCTAACAAACTTGGCATGGTGGAGGATGACCTATCTTATTCACCCATCAAGGTGCTTGCTCTAGCTTTGCAAAGTTCTATTGGTCGCACATATTTTGCATCTGACCTCTTGCATTACTTCTACTTTGTTACACCATCTGCTCAGTTTAAGCATCATATATGATTATATGCCATACCTATCCATTTTCTATACCTATTCCATGTGTCGTCACACTATGTTTTTCCAGTCAAATGTTGTTCTTTCGTAATAGATGTCCAAAAGGAAGAGGGTGAGTGCAGATCCTCAAGGAGTACAAACTATGTACTTGGAAAAGGTAGTGATACCTATTAAATCAGATAGATCAGCAGCCACAGAAAACACATGCCCAACTGTACCACACTTTCCCCCTACTCCAGTGGCCAAACCCCTATTAAAACTGCTGGGAGCCCAGCGTCGGGTACTGTCTATGATATCAATTCAAAATTTGAACTCCTAAATTTCTGCTTGTGCCTTACCTTCTCTCTTGTATGAAAAGTAATTTTAGCTGAATCTCCTTGCTCAAAGGATCATACGATCTCAAAACAATAATGGGCTCTGCATTGCTCTCGTCAGTACCTCTCTCCCTTTTGCCTTGTAACATTGTACTTAATTAATTACTATTTTATTATGTATCATCAGTCTGCACCTGAGCTTCATTATCCTCTGTTTCTTCCAATATTATTTGATCTATATTTACTCTTTGCAAAATGTAGAATAATGGCAACGCTTATAAAGAATTTTCTTTGGGGAATTTATTGAATTATCCTTCCATCTACATGGAGAAGGGCTTTGTCCAGCCCATGTTAACATGTAATGTAAGTTCATCCTTCTCAAGCCTTCAAACTTTGTTCTAGTATAGATTTGGATAGGCATCATTTCCTCCACTGCTGTTTGCTTTGCTGTTTACATCTGATTGGATGTTTGCAACAACTACCAATTTCAAATTGTAGTTGTAAAAACATGTTCCTTATGCAGAACATATCCATTTATTTGCTTATATAATTGTGAAACCTATTACGTGTCTCCTTGTTTCTCTTTCAGAGTCGTATCTCTTACACCAGGCGGAACTTTAGGGAAGATAGTGAGCCAAACCATCTTGTGGACAGCGATATGACCCCAAGGTCCTGTCTTGATCAAGACAGTGAGTTGAAGCTAATCACCAGCAGGTGTGAGACAACCTCTGTGCAGTCGCTGCCTCAATCAGTTCGACTTCTTTAGTCTCAACTTAAAGCGGAAAGGCTTGCTTCAGCTCAGCTCTGACTTGAAGTCAAAGATGCAATGAAGATGTCAGAGGACTGCCGTGCGCACCATCAAGCCTTAAATCTAGTGTTGATGCATCTATCATTGACACAACTGAGGTCTACTCAGCTTCTTCAGCTGTTTGGGGGGCCCTTCCTGGCCAGGCCTAGTGCCTTCTGAAGTGCTCTCAGTTTTGTATATTCTTTTGTCGGTGCGTTTATTTGCACTGGTGGCGAACTTTGATGTCCAGTGGATGTAATATGTGATAGCCATGATAGCCTAGTGTAAGTTGCTTGATTATTTATTTCCTTGTTGTCTTGTTTATTTGTTTCTTGTAGTCATTGCAGTTCTTTTTCCGCGGTTTGCTAGTGGCTGCAATAATCTATTTTTTAAAACTAGGCTACAATAACCATGGGCTAATATTTACTGTAGTGACACTGGGCCTCCTACGGGCCGTAGAAACAGTGGGCCTTCTATGGGCTGTAGAAACAATGGGCCTTCTAAGGGCCGTAGAAACAATGGGCTTTCTACAGGCCATATCATCGATGGGCCTTATACGGGTAGTATGATAACATGGGCCAATAACAGGCCGCATTATGGTCGTAAACGGGCTAGAGTTGGAATCGTCCGTTCATGGGCTGACCATAATGGGCCATCAACAGGCCGTATTTCATGACGCTATGAAAACGGCCCAATGTATTAATGGACCACAAACGGGCCGATTGTAACCACGGGCTGAATTTGGCCCACAAGTAGGAAATGACAGTAACGGGCCGTAAGTAAACGAATGCTAGAAATGAGCCCAAGAATAAATGGGCTCCGAGAAGGCCGAAAGATAACATGGGCTGGAAACGGCCCAACGGAATAACGGGTCGTTAATGGGTATAAAGTGATACACTGTTCATTACGGGCCAGTTTCACCACGGGCCGTTAATGGGTGTAAAGTGATACACTGTTCATTATGGGCCAGTTTCACCACGGGCCGTTAATGGGTGTAAAGTGATACACTGTTCATTACGGGCCAGTTTCACCATGGGCCGTTAATAGGCCAAGAGTTACATAGGGCCTCATATGGGCAGAAAGACGTCATGGGCCATACATGGGCCAGAAGTGAGAACGGGCTAGAATCATATTGGGTGGCCCAGATGACGCTACTGGGCCTAATTCGGATAGGGCGTAACGGGCCTTCGGTTAGCGGGCTGTAAATGGGCTATATGCGAACAGGCCGTTAAAAGGCTTTCCATGGGCCGGCCCACCACATTTTGACCAAGTCAAACAGGCCGGCCTTTTCACAGGAATGGGCCTCTGTTGGGTCATGCCACGTGTCGACATATCATAGGCGCCTTCTGTCCAATGAGTGGATGACATCTATCCCAACAGTGAGCCGACACGTGTTTCCTCCAACCAATGATGATTTTACACGTGGAAAATCCCCATTGGTCGGGGCTATTAACGGGTTATCGGATCCAAAACCCGACCCACTAGCTTAACGGCGTTCCGTTACGGTGGATGCCACGTGTCGTTCACCCTTGACGAAAGCACTTCTGTGACGTGCGATTTATCGTCATGGAAGTGGACACTTCCGTGATGATAATTTTGGTAATGTCATCGGACACTTCTACGACAGCACAGGTATGACTATCTCGATTCTGTCATAAATTTTTCATGGATGTACATGCATGACAAAAAACACAACCTACTGTGACAAACACGTATCATCACGGAAGTGTATTTTTTTTGTAGTGTTGTGTCCTGAAAGGTTACTAAGAGCAGGCCAATCATTGATGGTCACGAACAGCAATGCCTTTAGGTCAAATTCTTCCTGTTTGTGCTCATCCCATGCACGTACACCTTTTCCATTCCATAGCTGTAATAGTTCCTCAACTAATGACCTTAGGTACACATCAATGTCGTTGTCGGGTTGCTTAGGGCCTTGGATGAGCACTGGCATCATGATGAACTTCCGCTTCATGCACAACCAAGGAGGAAGGTTATACAAACATGGAGTCATAGGACACGTGCTATGGTTGTTGCTCTGCTCCCCAAAAGGATTAATGCCATCTGCTCTTAACCAAACCATACGTTCCTTGGGTCACCTGCAAACTCCTCCCTATACTTTCTCTCGATTTTTCTCCACTGCGACCCATCAGCGGGTACTCTCAACTTTCCGTCTTTCTTACGGTCTTC
The DNA here is from genome assembly GCF_018294505.1 of Triticum aestivum. Classification (NCBI taxonomy): domain Eukaryota; kingdom Viridiplantae; phylum Streptophyta; class Magnoliopsida; order Poales; family Poaceae; genus Triticum; species Triticum aestivum. Next base: position 118,934,262 of record NC_057801.1, on the reverse strand, counting down.
TCCGTGCCATCGCATCGCCTTGGCATGCTCTTTGTTTTGGAACAAACATTTCAATGGTGGTATTATAGGAGCATACCACATCACCTTCGCAGGAATCTTCTTCCTGGGGCGCTCACCCTCAACATCACAACGGTCATCGCGGCTGATCTTATAGTGCAATGCACCGCATACTAGGCACGCGTTCAAATCCTCATACTCGCCGTGGTAGAGGATGCAGTTATTAGGGCATGCATGTATCTTCTGCACCTCTAAACCTAGAGGGCAAACAACCTTCTTTGCTTTTTATGTACTCTCGGGCAATTCATTGTCCTTTGGAAGCATATTCTTTATCATTACCAGCAACTTTCCAAATCCCTTGTCAGATACCCCATTCTCTGCCTTCCATTCCAGCAATTCTAGTGTGGTGCCCAGCTTTTTCTTGTCACCTTCACAATTCGGGTACAACAATTTCTTGTGATCCTCTAATATGCGGTGCAACTTCTTCTTCTCCTTTTCACTTGTGCAGTTTCTCTTTGCATCGGCAATGGCCTGACCTAGATCATCAGGGGGCTCATCTGATGCCTCTTCATCAGCTTCTTCCTGAATGGTCGGCTCAGCTTCTTCCCCCATTGTTGTATCATCGTATTCAGGGAACCCATGGCCAGGATAGCTATCGTCATCCTCTTCTTCTTCATTGCCTTCCATCATAACCCCTCTTTCTCCGTGCTTGGTCCAAACATTATAGTGGGGCATGAAACCGGACTCAAACAGGTGGACGTGAATGGTTCTTGAATTAGAGTAATTGTGACCATTCTTACAGCCAGCACATGGACAAGGCATAAAACCATCCGCCAGCTTGTTTGCCTAAGCTGCAATCAGAAAAGTATGCACGCCATCAATGAACTGGGGAGAGCATCGGTCACCGTACAAGCATTGCCGACGCATCTTCATTACACACCATCGAATAGACCAAATTAATACAAGTTCATACAACACTTAAATGCAACATACAAATAACTCTCTAGCTAAAGAATTTAAATGCAATAACAAATGCGATCAAGATCGAAACTAAGGTAACAATTGATCCAACAGCATAATGATACCAAGCCACACTATCAATGGCATATTTTCTAATCTTTCTAATCTTCAACCGTATTTTCTCCATCTTGATCTTGTGATCATCGACGACATCGGCAACATGCAACTCCAATTCCATCTTCTCCCCCTCAATTCTTTTCAATTTTTCTTTCAAATACACGTTTTCTCCTTCAACTAAATTTAACCTCTCGATAATAGGGTCGGTTGGAATTTCCGGTTCACATACCTCCTAGATAAAAATATCTATGTCAACTTGATGGGCACAATTTGTCATGCATAAATACGAAATGCAACAAATAGTTTTAAAAGAGAATATACCACATCTGAATCATAACACGGACGAGGGCCGACGGGGATGGATATCAAAACCATGGCACTATGTATAACAAACAACATACGGGTAAGATAATTATACAAGTAACTATATATCTAAATCACAAAAACATGAATTTTTTAATATAAAAAAGAGAAGAACAAGAGGCTCACCACAAGGTGGTACCGGCGACGGGTCGGTGCGGACGATCGACGGTGGTTACGACGGAGACGGGAAGGCACTAAGTAAACCACACCTACATATGCAAACTAAGAGTTATTTTAAGCTCAAATTGCATATAAATCAAATAAACTACCACATATAATTCCTCCCAAATTACTAAAACCCACAAATTAGTCACTATATAAAGCATTGCAAGAGCTAATCTAGCAATGAGAGATGAAAGGACAAAGTTGCTAACCTTTGTGATCACTTGAATGGATGGGGGCCTTCAAATCTTGAAAAAATTTGGGAAAAATGTGTGATGTGCTCGAGGGGAGAAGAGGAAGAACAGAGAGGAGGAGAGGGGAAAGGGGGAAGAACAGAGCGAGCTGGACGAAGGGTTTATATGCAGGATGACCTATAGTACTGGTTCGTGGCAAGAACCGGTACTAAAGGTGCTGGACGGGCCCCAGTCTGACAACATCCTGCCACCACACCCCTCCCGATGACCTATAGTACTGGTTCGTGGCAAGAACCATTACTATAGGTCATCCTGCCAGGAGGCTGCAGGAGGTCGATGGTGGAGATGAACAGTATCCCGTGGAGTCCCATTTTGCGGTACGCCACACCCCTCCCGATAAACAGGACCCCGTTTCGACCGTAGCGCTCCAACACAAGTCCATTTCCTCCGTTTTGCGGTACGCCACACCCCTCCCGATCAACAGGACCCCGTTTCGACCATAGGAGGTCCAACACAAGTCTGTTTCCTCCGCTTTGCGGTACGCCAGACCCCTCCTGATGAACAGGATCCCGTTTTGAACGTAGCTGGTCAAACACAAGGCCGTTTCCTCCGTTCTGTGGTACGCCAGGCCTCGTTTCCATTGGTTGTTCCGTCCAAGCCCTCCCGATGAACACGACGACGCGTTCCGTTCTGATCCAGCCGGTTGGCTCCCCCATGAACACGATGACGATGTTGTTTCTCTGTTCTGACCCAGCCATGTACACGAGCCCTAGCCGTACGTATGCGTGAGTAGGCGTTCGATACCCCACCTATATGTACGTATGTGGCTGTATTTTCTTTCTTGCACACTGGCCGTTGTACGTACGTGTACATGCTACATGTGTGCCTCTACTACGACACGTGCGCTCCTCTACTATGACACGTGCGCGCCTCTACTATGACCAGTATGTACATACACGTTCGCGACCAGAATGACAATGCTATGTACGCTTCGACCAGGTGGGTCCCGACTGTCAGGCACTTCCTTGCGTGCGAAGATGTAAATGGTGGGTCCCAGCAGTCAGGGGGGCAAATCGTTTTTTTGCCAGGATGCACTTCCTTGCGTTCGAAGATGTAGCTGGTGGGCCCCAGCAGTCAGGGGGGAAACATTTTTTTCGTGAAATATGGTGGCCCGTCCGGTGGGTCCCTGCTGTCAGGTGGAGGAATAATTATTTTGTGCATAATAAGGAGGCACTTCCTTGTCGACGCCATGGACCCAGTTGTCAGCCTCTCCACGTACAGTACTCTTCCGATGGAAGTCATTCCTTGACCATGTTGACCTCGCCGCACCGAGAGAACCAGGGCGGTGGACGACGGTCAGGCCTAGGAAGGGGACGATGTGGAGACGGGGAAGACGCGGTAGTGGAAAATCGCACGGAGAGGAGTACGAGGGTTCACTAGTTCGGCTGCGGTGTGAGGCTACCGTTGCCGCAGGGCCTGGCCAGCGGTGGGAATAGTAGGGGGTGGTTAGGCCTCCGCGGCAGCATAGCTGGCCACGGGAGGCAGGAGCATGCGGCAGGACCGGCGCTGCTTTGGGTGGCTGGAGCAAGAAGACCAGAGGTTCAAGAAGCACTACGGCCGTTGGATGGACATCGTACGGTCACTGGAGCTAGAATCATTCATATTGACTAAGTTGACAAAGCCCTCCGTCCCCGTCAACTTAGTAGACCCACAAGTCAGCCTCCCACCAAGGTGGGTCCCAACTAGCAGGGGGAGTATTCATTTTTTTGTGCATAATAAGGAGGCACTTCCGGTGGGTCCGAGCTGACAGCGAGGGGAACATTTTTTTTGCGAAATATGGTGGCTCGTCCAGTGGGTCCCTGCTGTCAGGTGGAGGAATAATTATTTTCCGTGTAATAAGGAGGCACTTCCTTGTGGCTGCCATGGACCCAGCTGTTAGCCTCTCCATGTACAATACTCTTCCGATGGAAGTCGGTCGTTGACCACATTGACCACGCCGCACCGAGAGCACCATGGCAGTGGACGACGGCAAGGCCTAGGAAGAGGACGACGTGGAGCCGGGGTAGACGCGGTAGTGGATGCCCACGCGAAGAGGAGTACGAGGGTTCACTGGTTCGGCTGCGGTGTGAGGCTATCATCGCCGCAGAATAACAGGGGGTTTGGGTGAGTGGAGGGATGGCTTGGCCAGCGGTGGGAGTAGTATGGGGGCGGTGAGGCCTCTGCGGCACCACAGCCGGCCATGGGAGGCAGGAGCAGGTGACACGATCGGCACTGCTTTGGGCAGCCGGAGCAAGAAGACCAAAGGTTGAAGAAGCACTACGGTCGTTGGATGGAAATCGTACGGTCACTGGAGTATTGACTAAGTTGACAAAGCCCTCCGTCCCCTTCAACTTAGTAGGACCACAAGTCAGCCACCCACTATGGTGAGTCCCAGCTAGCAGGGGGTATTCATTTTTTTGTGCGTAATAAGGAGGCACTTCCTTGCGTGTGAAGATATAGCTGGTCGGTCCGACCTGTCAGTGGGGGGAACTTTTTTTTCATGAAATACAGAGGCCCTTCCCATGGGTCCTAGCTGTCAGGTGGAGGAATCATTATTTTTGCGCGTAATAAGAAGTCATTTCCTTGTGTGCGGCCGTGGACCCAGCTGTCAGTCTCTCCATGTACAGTCCACTTCCGATGGATGTCGTTCATTGACCATGTTGGCCAGGCCGTGCCGAGAGCACTAGGGCGATGGATGATGACGAGGCCTAGGAAGGGAACGACACGAAGCCAGGGAAGACTCGGCAGTTGTTTCCCACGCGGAGGAGTACGAGGCTTTACTGGTTCATCTGCCATCCCCGGAGAAGAACATCAGGTGTGGGTGAGTAGAGGGATGGCTAGGCCAGCGATGGGAGTATGGTGGGGCGGTGAGGCCCGCGCGGCAGCGTAGCCGGCTGGGAGGAGGGAGCAGGTAGTCCTGCCGGTTCTTGTTTGAGCGGCTGGAGCAGGAAGAGCATAGATTGAAGAAGCACGACAACTGCTGGATGGACATCCAACAGTCACTGCTCTCATGTGTTGACTAAGTTGACAAGGCGTTGCGTGTGTGTCAACCTTTTTTGAGGAAAGCACTAGCACACATGCCTGTGCGTTGCAATGGGAGAAAAAATATCACAACCCCTACCCCTCTAGCGAACACCACCACCACCCCACAAATAGTCCATGGAAGCACCTATGTTTTTGCTCCTTCCCACCTCTAGGAACGGTGGCTGTTCACGTGGCCACGGTGCTTCGAAAATGATTAACCCAAGGCGACAAGCTTGGACCATCACATTATCTTTGAACCGTGCCAACAAAGTAATGTTTCTACCTTGCTAAAAAACAAAGCAACGTTTATAACTTCAAAAACCTAATCTTGTGAAGGTAGATGTGAGGACCGCCCTCTGCGAGCTACTCATTGATGCACATCGGTTGCTACAAAATAAAAATTCTCTCAAAGCCAAGATGTGTTAATTCAGTAAAATTCATACAAAAATCTGAATTGTTATAAAATCAGCCAGTAAAATTAAATGCAACAAGAAAACTTTCCTTTGATGTGCTGTTAAATATCCTCCGTAGAATGCACCCATAAAAACTCGTTTTTTATCCACCGGGAACCCAGGTCGTCAACCATGTCCATTCATGAGGACGTTTTCTCGGCGTGATTATTCTCTGATTAGAGAACCATGGACCACCAAGCCGCTATGCATGTAAGGCAGCACATCTCGCATGAGTCACGAGCCAGTTTTGACCAACGCAGATAAATGCATGCCATGCATGTATCCCTCTCCTTCCTTTATTGGCCACTCTTTCTTATTACTAAACTCACAGTCATATATAAATTGGTAAATTTTACTCTAAAGGAGTGAGGTGGGACTATTTAATACTAAGCGAAGCCACCATATATATCATAAGATGGATCTAGCTTAGTTGGTTACAATACAACTGTGGTTAAGTTCGGAGACGTCACATGTTCGAATCCCTGCCGCGACATTATTTTTTTGCTATATTATGTAGCCCTAGCAGGCCCAACAACTGCACAAGCCCAGAAGCAATGGAGAGGAGGCGGCCCATACCAGCAAACACATACGGGAAGAGACCTATATGAGCAATGGATTAATACCACCTTGACAACCATCGAAGCTTGAGACTGTACGGAGCTGCGGACGCATTGTTATAAAAAACATAGCATAGGACCACCTAAACGGGACGAAACCAAGAATATCACATTGCTTTATTAGTAGGTATAGATATCGATACGCGTCAACCTATAGTAGGTGCACAAGTCAGCCTCAAATTTGTGGAAAACAGCATACAACCCATCTGCCATTATTTCTAATAATGTACATTCCATTTGCTAATTCTTAAGAATTTTTTCGGAGCCCATCTTCTTTTTGTTAGCATTACACCCCATATTGTGGCCACGGTTAAAAAGTATACGAAATTTTGCATATTTCGATGCGGTCAACTATTTTTAATCTCGAAATATCGATTCACATTCAAACAATTTTGAAAAATAATTTATATAAATATAAAATCCAAATAATTGTCCATGTATAAAAATCAACAGAATTTAAAATCTTGTAATGGAAAAAATTTGAAACTAATTCCCGGTTTGATGTGTTTTAAAAATGTACAACCCATTTCTGGGCAAACTGAATGAAACTCTCCTCGTCTTGAAAGATTTGCAGCCCAGCAGGGCTGATAAAGCAAGTAGGCCTCGTTTGGGTATTTCTTTTAAAAAATAGAACTGGGCTAGCCATTTTCAGCAAAGAAAAAGCACAACTGGGCTCATGATGTGGTAAACATAAATAAAACCCTGGCAAGATGGGCCACAGCCCCCGCACAGCCCCGTTGTTACCCTGATCCGTCGCTAAAACTAGTATAAATAACACCTACTTGTTCCTCAAAAAAACTGCGCGACATGCTGGGTCCCTGGTGTCAGCCGCTCGTAGTGTAATTCTCTCGTTTATTGACTATGTTGACAATGGCGTGAGCCCCAGATATCCAACCATTAGGAGGAACCATATTTTTGGGCTTGTAATATAGAGGCACTTGCTTGCGTACTGCCATGACGCTGGTGGGTCCCTACTGTCATCCTCTCCATGTACAGTCATCTACTTGTTCCTCTCGGTTGTTGACGACGTTGACAACGCAAGAGGGCGGTGCACCGCGCACGGCGAGTGAACCAAGGCCGCAAGGCGGAGGACGACGGCGAGGCCTCGGATGGAACGAACAGGAGCCGTGGAAGATGTGTCAGTCCAGTCGCGGATGGAGGGGAGTATGAGGGTTGAATGGTTCGGGTGCGGGTGCATGTTGGGGATGACATCGCCGGAGAATAACAGGACTTGTGGGGGAATGGAGGGAGGGACTAGCCAACGTTGGAGGGTATGTATGGTAGGGCGGCGGAGGCACAACCAGCCATGGTAGGCGGGAGCAGGCGGAGCCGACGGGGTGGTTTGGTTTGGGCAGCTGGAGGAAGAAGAAGACAAGAGATAGAAGATACACGACAGATGTTGGATGTCAATCCAACGGCTGGTAGGCAGAATCGTTTTTTGCCTGGCTAGTAAGTCGACACCACCTTAGATAGGCTATTTCCTCACGGGTCCCAAATGTCAGAATCCAAATCTTTCACGATCATGCAGCCTTTCCTATGAAAATTTACAATCCATTTGATGTGCTAGTTCGAAATAAGTTTGTGAGTGCTGGTGGGGGTTAATCACTTGGCTTCAGTAATGCATAGTGAGCTCAAGCAGCTGACGAGAGTGATGTTATTTCCCTTGGTTGGGATTTGTTACAATATTTCACTCTAAATTAAACGTATAGCAATCCATTTGCCTTGTTTCAAAGAAAATATGACAATCACAGCCGAGTTGAAAAGGGCAAGAACATCTAACTCCATCTTACAAACTGTACAAAAGCACGAGGGTTAATTGTTCATCAGGTTTACAAAAAAACCCAGGTTGAAAAGGGCAACAACATCTAACTCCAGCACTGTTTTCGGTAGTCACAATCAAATGGATCGGTCAGGTCCATAGAATGAACATCCTAGGTCATAAAATTTACTGGATCATGACCACAATATGTTGTAAATAGAAGCCTGGCATGTTCAGTAGCTCTTTTGCGCACCTGCAACTCCTTTTTTTGCTCTTCGACATACCCATCCATCAAAACCATGATGCTGATAAACTTAAGCCTGATGGACAATAGTAACCTTGCATTCAGCAGGAAGAATGTGACAAATCTAGTGTTTGCACGGTTGGCTACATATCGTTCTAGCATTATTGTCTTCAATCGAATCTCATGAGAAGTGAGAAAATCCCGATGCTTACGAATCCACCGATTAGTTATAACTTTCTTACCCCGTCCTGTTGCCTAAATAGACATGAAGATTCAAAAGAGTTAAGGTCTAAAAAGAGAGTGTCGAAAGAGCAACAGCTAAACGGTTAATTCTAGTACACTATATGCGGGCTTCCAATGTGCGTGAAATTATCACCTTTATATACAACTTCTCCAGACATGGAAAGCATTGCAGTAAGCCAATAATCTTGTTCAGATCAAAACTGTTCATTTGGATATATAAGATCTTGACAGAATCTAGAACCATTGATAGGCCATCCATGGAGAAACTCTTCATTGAGCCTAGAACATAATATTAGTACAAAATGTGTACTCCAAGATGATATATAACTCATGCGCAGAAATTTAAAATGCAGCTTATGGTTACAAGTGTAGATGATAATATAAAGTACCTGAAGAACTGTGGAGCGAAACACCATATTGAAATGAGCATAGAGATCATGTATTACACCCAAGGTCTCCAATTTAGGCGTAGAGAGGACGGTTATTTGCAACAGTGAATAACTAGAATCAAGGATCGAGCTTTGAAGTGAAGGGGCATCTTGGAAGATGAGCTGCCTTCCATCAAAAGAAATTCCCATTCTTACAAGGTTAGGTGACTTTATTTGGAGACAACCGATTCTAACTGTGAAAACAAGCACCAAGCACTCCAGGGCAGGGCAACTGGAGTGGATGATGTTGTGCAATGAAGCCTCCGATATACGAACCCGCACAAGTGAAAGTTTCTTGAGAAATGGGAGTCGAAGGTTTAGTACCAGATTGTCTGGTAGGTAGCACAGTGCAAAGGTGGAGGTGTGGAGAGAGCAGGAAAACTGCGAGATGGACATCGGTGCTGAGGGCACAAGTACATGGCGTTCGGTATGTGGTATGTGATTTCCAGGGGAATAGTAGAACTCAAGCAGCTGTAGTTCTGTGAATTCAGGGGATTTCAGCCAGGCGTCCACCATGCAAGGCATGGTATGCTTGCTTAGGTAGCATGACGGGATGTAGAGGCTTTGAACGGAGCCCTGGTGGGAGGAGATGATGGCTCTAGGGATTTCAAAATCATTGAAGAGAGATAGCTAATGACAGTCGAGATTATGGGGCACAGCGCGCCATAGAGGGCGCCACCGAATTGAGAGGACTTGGGTGCGGCAGCAATCCTTGGTGTGGAGAAGCGAGATGATCTCCCCAAGGATGGCGTCCGGGAGATCGCTGATGTGGTCCACCCGAGATTCTACGGGTTCCTGGAATCCGGTGGGGGAGGGGTCTCCGCATCTCGCCGCGCTGTCGGGTGCAGGATCTACAATAGGCGTCACCGCCGGCGGGAGCCTCATCTTCTTGGCGCTGGGGTCAGCCAACTCCATTTTCCTCGAGGGCGTCGCGTCGCGCTCACGGATTTGAGTACAGTAACGAATGAAGAGCCTTGTTGTAGTGTGAGTGAAGAAGAAGGGGAGCTGGGGGTTTTCTGTAGTAGTGAGGAAGAAGGGGAGCTGGGGTTTTCTGTAGGACTGAGGTGAGGAATTTGGGGGTACGAGTGGAGTGATCTTGACGTGAGGTGGGTGGGAGTGAGGAGGAAGCAGAGCACCCGGGTTTTTTGGGGGCCGGTGTGCTGGGTGTGGGTAGCGCCTCTCATTTAGTAAATATATGGGCTTTTGAATTGATTTTACTATTTACTAGGGTGGATGGGCTGCTTTGTCTTGGGCCCAGAGAAACAATTACTACTAGTAGAGTGGAGACACTCTACAGCTATCCAGAAAAACAATTACTACTAGTACAGTCGATACAATACCGCTTCTAGCTCCTCCTAGGTCATTGAAACGTCTCCCTCTACTGATTGTTGTTATACTTTTGTTCACCGACATGCAGGCCATGCAGTGCGCGGGCCCAAATGCCATCGACCAAATTAGAAGGCAGTATGCAGGCGGAGAGTCACCCCGATCGTAGAGCAACAGTAACGAGCCGTCGTATCACAAAACCCCACCTCCCCGCGGTCTAAGTTTGACGAATGAAGCAACCATCATTTCACTCTTTGCTAAATCCCCTTCAACCTCACCGTCTTCAAGAAAGGCAACACTCGCATCTGCCACTGTTCTTCTCTCCCAATGAAGGGAAGGTAAGCGGATCCATGATGTTGGTATATTTTTGTTCAGAGAAAAAAAATAACTTTTGCAAAGCAGTAACCGATCCTCACTCTCTTTTTTGTTTCATTGTCATTGGGATTGTGTTTTCCTTTCAGTGGTCTCCTAGTATTCGTTAGTTTCATGATGGACCAAGCAGAACCAAGCAAAGATCTGCAAATATTGGAGCAGACGCGGAAGGCTGATCCCCACGGGACAGAGAGCTCTAAGAAGATGGAGGCGGCCACCGAGCCAACCCAAGATACGCTCACGGCCACTACTGTGATGGTCAATGCCCTGTTTGAGGTTACAGCCCCCGTGGCAGTGCAGGAGCAGTTT
>NC_057801.1:118914038-118923376 GCF_018294505.1 Triticum aestivum | reverse complement strand
GCCCAAGGTGATTTTCTTCTTTGCCGATCTCGATTGTGGTTTTTCATCTAAGTATGTGGTGATGAATAATGCAAAATTTTATTAGCTTTTATGCCATGCTATACATAGTGGTTTAAATAACTTATGTTTCTTATACTGGAAAGTAATTTAGAATTTGTTTCTATTTCAATTAGAGACCTGATGCACACAAGGATTGTGTGCTTGTACATGTCACTCGCTATGAGGTGGATGACCTGAATATACGCACTGGGAAAACAGAGTTCTTAGGCTGTTGGATCCTGGAAGCCATTTGCACTTATACCAATGAAGAGTTGTATTCCAGCCTCACTGTTGTCAGGCGTGTTGTCCAGGGTGTACTGAAGTACAATATGTTCAAAGCTACTCCTTCGTTTGTGAGGCATACTGTTCTTGTCAATCTTACGCAGGAAGATGACATGGCATGCCTCCACAAACAAGTTTATGAGTGGAGCTGCTGCCGGACGTCCTCGATGATGTTCATGGCAAGGTTCGTCTTGTGTCCAGCCCAAATTAGATCGAGGCATTAAGTAGTTGTCCCAGCTAGTGTTTAATAGTAGTTTGGATTGTGTCTAATTATCCGAACCTTGCCTGTTATCGAGCCCTCTGGGGCTAGTACTCTGTTTGAATCCGTCTATGGGAACTGCTGCTACTATTGTGTGCCCGTGAATCATGTGAGAACCATCATAATTGTTGCTGAAACAGATGCGTCCTCACTAGTTTTTTCATGAATATGGCATGGTAAGACATAAGTTGTCACGGTTTATCATACGAGCAGTGTCTGTTTTGATGAAATAGAGTACTCGTTCAAGAACTATGCGCTGATGTATACATAAGTACTCATAAACACTGTTGGTGCTACCCCACTTGTAAGCAGTTGTCCAAAACACGACACATTGGCTCAGCTCGTTTCAACACTAGGCTATCGACCAGCTAACAATCAACAATCTATTGTCTGACATATAAGCAACTATGTATCTTGTTACAGTGGTTCATGCAGTTAACTGAGGCCACAATGTAAATTCTAGATGTTCGCACGCTAGTCCAGCGTTCATGTGGAACACTCACATTAAACTCGGCTTCACAAAAAACTTGAAAACCATAAGTTAAGCAATTTTATACATCTCAATGACTCATAGAACATAACAAACATATACTAGTTCATAGCAAAAGACAAAGTTGTGAGAAGGTTTACAAATCAGGAAAAAACAAGCAAGGCTTCTCTGAGCAAAGGGCCTCCCGGCAGGCTTAAATTTCCTGGAGTTCACTCTGGTTTTTTCTTGTTGCCACCATCCAGGGTTAGGTTCTCTCATTCTAGAATAACTAATTATAATTGTGGTCTTAGCTGGAATGCTGAACTGAACCATGCAGTGTACTGACCAGCTATAATTCTTGTGCATTCCACTAAATTTAAGCACCACTATTTGCAGAAATAAGCAGACCACAATGACTCTTGTCCGCGCACCTGTCAAAAAATCGCCGTGCAGCCATGCCAGCTAGTCCTCGGTCCATGGATGAACTAGTAGAAAGTGCATTCCGGACTAGGATGCAGTTGTTTTCGCTCGTCCCTACACTGCAATCAGGAAGTAAAATGTATGAATCAACTTCTTTTAGATTCCATTGGTCATTCTACCTAGTAACTACTAATGTAGGAATACCTGGAAGACGGGTGGTTAGACGACGGCAGTGTGGGATAGCCATCTAATTTTGCGCAGTTCTACTAAAACAGAGGTGTGTGCTTTTGATTGCGTGGATAGAAATGATATGGAGACAGACATCCCGAAATGATATGGAGACAGAAATCCGTGTTTGCGCAAATACAAAATACGGTTATTTAAACAGTGACAGATATTTGCAGTGGCGTATGATTAACAATGATAACCCGCAAGTATACGGGGTAGTTGTAGCCTCTTTAGATAAGTAAGAGTGTCGAACCCAACAAGGAGCTAAAGGTAGAACAAATACTCTCTCAAGTCCTATCGGCCACTGATACAACTCTACGCACGCTTGACGTTCGCTTAACCTAGAACAAGTATGAAACTAGAAGTACTTTGTAGGTGTTGTTGGATAGCTTTGCAAGATAATAAAGAGCAAGTAAATAAAAACTAGGGGCTGTTTAGATAAATATGCAATAAAGTAAATATAGCGAGTGTGGAAAAGTGGTGGTAGGAGTTGTGAAATTGTCCCTAAGCAATTGACTATGTTACTAGACCGGTAATCACTATTGCAATTCTATTTGAGGGAGAGGCGTAAGCTAACATACTTTCTCTACTTGGATCATATGCACTTATGATTGGAACTCTAGCAAGCATCTGCAACTACTAAAGATTCATTAAGGTAAAACCCAACCATAGCATTAAAGCATCAAGTCCCCTTTATCCCATACGCAACAATCCCCTTACTCGGGTTTGTGTTTTAGTCACTCATGCAACCCACTATAAGTCAATCATGAACGCATTGCAACACCCTACAGCGGGAATCCCGCACGCTTGCGCGACACGGAGGGCACCATAGGACAGCACCAATAATAAAACATGCAACTCAAACCAATCATAGCAATTCATCAATCACCGATAGGATAATGAAAATCTACTCAGACATCATAGGATGGAAACACATCATTGGATAATAATATGAAGCATAAAGCACCATGTTCAAGTAGAGGTTACAGCGGATTGCAGGATAGTGGACCGCTGGATATAGATGGGGGAAGGTGATGGAGATGTTGGTGAATATGGCAGAGGTGTTGGTGAAGATCGCGGTGATGATGATGGCCCCCGGCAGCGCTCTGGCGCCACCGGAAGCAAGGGCAGAGGGCCCCCCTTCTTCTTCTTCTTCTTCCTTGAGCTCCTCCCTAGATGGGAGAAGGGTTTCCCCTCTGGTCCTTGGCTCCCATGGCGTGGGAGGGGCGGGAGCCCCTCCGAGATTGCATCTATCTCTCTGTTTCTGCGTTCTGGAATTCTGCCCTGGCATTGTTTCCTTTATATCTGGAGATCCATAACTCCGATTGGATTGAAACCTTCGCCCAGATCGTTTTCCAAAAATTGGCTTTCTTGTGGCCAAAGAAGGGCGTCACCGCCTTATGAGTGGCCCACGAGGGTGGGGGGCGCGCCCACTTTAAGTGGGCGTGGGCCCCTATCTCGTGGCCACCTCGGGCATCGTATCGCGTTGATTCTTCCTCCCAAAAATCACAAATATTCCAAAATAATTCTTTGTCCGTTTTTATCTAGTTTGGACTCCGTTTGATATTGGGTTTCTGCGAAACATAAAACATGCAACATACAGGAACTGGCACTGGGCACTGGATCAATATGTTAGTCCCAAAAATAGTATAAAAAGTTGCCAAAATTATATGAAAGTTGTAGAATATTGGCATGGAACAATCAAAAATTATAGATACGACGGAGATGTATCAAACAGCAGCATCTATTGTGTTATAATTGGCACTAGATTGACAGTATGAAAGTGCCCTTAAGTAAGTAGCATCACATTACATCAACACTGCCACTAGATTAACATGCAGAACAATAGCATTAGTATTACTGTCATGAGAGTAGCACATGGTCAATAAATGTGCAATCAAATTTGTGCAGTTCCACTGGGATGAAGCAATGTTAGCGGTGTGAGATTTAAGTGTAGCTGCAAAAACACAATTCATGGGAAATAAAGCAAGACGGAAGCACTTCATAAAATGGTGGTGGCATTGCTTCAATTTATCGACGGCACTAGACCATTACTTATAGTGACATTAGGTGGCATTGCTTAATGCTTCATGTGGTTTTACATTAACGGTAGCGATATGGGCGTAGGGACAGTAGGGGCATAAAGTGGTGAGGCAGATGTAGTTTCCGAGAGCGGCAAACACTCAGGCAGCATGTCTACATTTGTCCCATTTTTTATCTCCTCGGCAACATTTTCCTATGTGAGCACAGGAAATCTAGACCTGCTCATTCTCATTTGCTTGTCCCCCAACACCTGTCACTTTCTTTCCTTTTTCAACCAATAGATAGGTCCACTTCCCCCACCCTTCACCATCCACCATGCTTTTTTCGTCTTTTCAACCAAGAGACTGGTTGGGTAGCCAGTATCTACTACTACTTTCCTCTGTTTCCTCTTAGAACCAAGTCCTAGATTCATGCTACAGCTTTCCCACTTCCTTCCCTATTTGAACCAACTCTTAGAGTCGACTATATGAACTAGCTTTACCTCTAATAATAGTAAAAGTCTAGGTGGCTTTGGAACAGCGGACGGAAGTAGAAAAAGATCCACACGAAGCCAAGTGGGGAGCTGGGGCAGTAGAGCAAGGCAGGTTTCAAAGGAATATATACCTGAGGGTCGACGACATGTGGCAAAGATAGTGTCGGGAGGCCGCATCTTGGCCACAATACCACAGGGAGGAAGAAGGGGTCGGAGGCCCTCCCGAGCGGGCAATCTCTCGGAGAGAACGACACGGCCATTGATCGAGACGTGCGGGCAGCCGTTGGTCTCCTCCCTCACTGCCGACAACAGCATGAACAATGCACCTACACCCCTTCCCTGGTCGAGGTTGTCCGTCCGGTTTTGTGACCAGCCATGAGCTGAGAGAGATTGTGGCCACCTATGTCTTGCTTAGATTTGGAGAGCATGAGAGAGTGAACGAGAGGAACCCTAGTAAAGCAAGTGCTAAGGCTCCTACTTATATATATAGTGGAGTGATTTTGTTGTACCAGCTTCAAAAAAATGCACTCCTACGTGTACCCGTGAGTGGGTGTGAGAGAACTAGTGCGTGCATGCGCCGCTTCTCTTTGTGAGAGTACAGTATACTATGCCCAAAGAACGTTCGCCACAAGAGTAATAGTATAAGTGTGTGACGTGTGAGCTAAAATAAAATGTGCGCGACGTCTTTTGTTTTTTAGAAGTTCTGAGGGTAGGGTGTGAAGAGCACATATGTGCGTGACGTCTACCTGCACATAGACGGTGAGTGCGAGAGGACTCGGGAGAGTTGTGACTCGTGAGGGTGCGTGTGCATGAGAGAGAGGGGGGCATGTATCAATGCAATGCATGTGTCCGTAAATCATTATCCGACAAACGTTTGCCACAAGCCTTTTCCTGAAGAACGCCGTAAGAACCGTTAGATTGGCATCTCACAGTGTCAGTTTTGCCATGTCATTTAACAGAACAGCCACTCCAACTACACACAAATCTTCCACGTGAGTGTTAGCAACTGCCGTATGCTCCCTCCGTTCCAAAATGCAGTGCATATAGCTTTATTGAAAATTCGAACCTCGCAAACTTTTACAAAGTTTTCGTGTCCCAAATTGCACATGTAGAATACCCTGTATATATCATTTCATTCATCTTCGAGAGGTAACTATAAAGATGGGGGAGGAGTCTACAAAGAAATACCATCGTATCACCTGCAGCAATTTCAACCATCCTTTGGTGTAGAGGAATATCATAGGAACTCTATATGATGTGATTTTTATAGGATTTTTTCCTTTAGAGCCAATTCGTTCATAGGAATAGATTCATATACTCCACATTTCAAAGGAAATAAACATGGTATCATTTCTATAGCTTTCGAGCCACTTGGTTCATATGAATGGATTCCTATACTCCCATAATTTCAAAGGAAAATAAACATTAGCGTATATTCAATAGAAAAGTTCCTATCATATGAACCAAATTACATCTCTTTTCTAATCCCTCCTCATAGGAATTGAGATACATGTCATCTCTAGATTCAATAGAAAAGTTCCTATGATGTGAACCAAATTACATCTCTTATCCAACCCCTACTCATAGTAATTGAGATACTCCACATCATCTCTTTCCCTACAACTTCCATGTATACATCTTCTATTCCTAAATAGCTAGTACAACCCACTAGTAGCTTTTTTCCAAGACATGCAACTATGCCACAAGAACTATATAGTGTGCGAATAACTTTGACAGATGGTCGCTGGATGAAGCTAATCTGACAGTGTAGAGATGGCAAATCCGAGCACTACTGGTTGTTGGATATCATCAACATTCCACCAGATCTGCCACATATACAATTTAGAAGACTCCATGGTTGAACTTAAGCATAATGCACAAACCTCAAAACACAAGCACTTCTCCTTTGTTCTAGAATCTTCCGTATCATAATTGAATTTTTTTCTAAATGAATTGCCATTATTTGTTTTCTACTTTATGCTTTACAATGCACAACCCCATGAATCTTAACATTTTTATAAAACTAATTGATTTTGAATGAGATGAACTATAAGAACTAAACGAACATCTACATCATGCATATATGACTCAAAGTTTACATGCTATAGTGTGTATTTATTCATAATTTTCTTTCGGAACCTCATGCGTTCAATGCATGTGTACCTTACTAGTTTTGAGTAGAGTAGCAAATTTCATGCGGCCCCGAGTATATCAAAATGTAGGTCCCATGCATCATTGCCTTTCGGTCGAACCTACGTCCACATTTTTTTGTACATACTATATCTCCACTGGCCCCCGAACCCAAAATGCTGCCTCGTTCCCGTAAAACCAAGCGATCCACACATATTTAAGGCGTCGACTCGAACTCAATCCCTCTCCCGTTTACTACGATGTGGCCCCGCACGCCGTAGTACTCCTACAAACCCTACCGCCGCACTCATCATCGGTTTTCTTGAAGAGGACGAGGGAGAAGCCGATTTGTAGTGGAGGCGCTTTCAAAAAAAGGATCTGTAGTGGAGAACCCTACCCTAGGGTGCCCTAGATAGCTGCCGCACGCATCATTGTTTTCTATTTTTCTTATGCTCTTGCGCCCTAGAGTGAAATGATGGTTGCTTCGTCCGTCCAGCTTAATGCGGGAAAGGTGGGGCTTTGCGATTTGACCCCTCATCGCCCATTTTCTACTACTACAGCGCTACGACGGGGTGCCTCCAATTCCAACCACTGCTCTGAACTGTAATTTGGTGCATCGCACGTGGAACAAGACGATGGATGAGCCACATGTCGGCCAAAGGGGTCCTGTTAAGTGTGTCGCCATTTCGTGTGCGGACTGACCATGCTTGAGTTGCTACGCCAACACGACAGGAGCAACCTACCACTTGGTTTTGCTCCTTGGTGAATCCCGACTATACTGATCTAAAAAAGATATGTACTGAACTACCCTCTTTGTCTCGTTTTTTAGGCGTCTCGGTTTATAGGGCGTGCACGTAGTTCTAGGTCATCCATTTAACTAACTAAATATGAGTTACTATGTCACAAAAAGTATATCATTGGATTCTTAAGCGGATGTAGTTTCTAAACATATACTAGTATTTAAAAAGTCGAGGGCGGGGCTTTTCCTGCACGGTAGGCGGGGTAGTTCCGCCTAGTCGGTTTGACAGAGACGCGAGAAGATGAGGGAGTAGGCTGCTGCAAATGTAGGGTTGTGTGATTTGATAGCGAGTTACTGTTGGATAGGTGAGGCCCCATGATTTGACTTGGCATTATCATTTTAACTACGGTGCTACGACCGGCGTGAGTCTCCCGATTCCTGACCACCTCCATACAGGTGCCTCTCCCAATGCTCCACCATATATGTAGAGGCTGGCTCTTGCATGAGAGCCCACTTCTCCACTTTTTCCTTGCCTCTTTCCTCCACATATACAAAAGTGCCATGTAAAGCAGGCTTATAGCCCACTATTGTACTTACTTGCTCCTACAGGTGCTAAGCTTGCCACATAGGCATAAAGTCTGATGCGGCAAGTTAATTAAGAAGAGAGAGACTAGTTTGGTGACCCAAGGAAGAAACAGTGCTAAGCGCGTGTACCTAGGTGCAAAGAAAATTTGAGTCTATAGCTAATTAAATGAAGCAAACTTAGCAACAAAAACTAAGCACCTTTGCATTGGGGACTTGATTGCTAAGCCATTTAATGCCCTTAGCACCTCATCTAAGCACCGTTTCATTGGAAGAGGTCACTCCTTGGCAAATGCAATAAATACTACTCCCTCTGTCCCATAATATAAGAACGTTTTTGACACTACACTAGTGTCAAAAACGTTCTTATATTATGGGATGGAGGGAGTACGAATAAAGAGATAGAGAGAAGTAAAAAAATACACTTATAGCCAACCTGATAGCTAACCTTGTTGTAGTATGAGTGACTAAGTTATGACTATGTATGACATGCCAACATCAGATATGTCACAGCCGGTTTTCCAATAAAAATATTTATTGATAAACCAGTCTTTTGAGTCCAGTATGAGAGAAATCCTCCTCACTGGTAGACAATTTCTTGGTACAATAAGCCAGTAACATAAAATATATTACAGGGTTGAACTGCGGCTGCTCAACCAAATTATTACAAGCATGCCAATAATCATACATAATGGCGGACAGGACACAGTGGTGTGGAGACATACTACTGACTCACGGATGGGTTGGTGGTGGAAAAACACAGCGGGAAGGGAAATACAAGACTCTAAGAATATCATTTCATCGAACGTCGAGGTGAGGCTCGATAAATTTATTTGGTAGCGGAAGCGGATATAAAACAGTGACCAAATCCAGGGTCGCACGAGACTGACTGGGACTCCTCTAAGTGTCGGACTCGCTATCGAACTCTTCATCCATGAGATCGCCTTCGTCAGCATCTGGCCAAATCAACAAGCCAGTGAGTACTTTGAAAGTACTCGCAAGACAGTTTGGACGTAAGATATAACAAATGCGTGCATGGATGCAACATGATTAATTCCTTAATGCACAAATAAATAAAATTGGCATAACGGGTAAGTAAAACGGGGAAACGGCGGTAGTCCGCCTGAAATTCCACAGAGCATAAATAAGGACTGATCGGGTGTCTGAAGCGACGCCTCGAAAGGTGATCAAATAAAAATAAGGAAAAAATGATGCCACAGTCGGGCGTCTTAGCGACACCACATAAAGGGCTTTAAAAGAAATACCACAGTCGGACGTCTGAGCGACATCACAAAAAGGGCTTTAAAAGAAATGCCACAGTCGGACGTCTGAGCGACATCGCAGAAAGGGCTTTAAAAGAAATGCCACAGTCGGACGTCTGAGCGACATCGCAGAAAGGGCTTTAAAAGAAATGCCACAGTCGGACGTCTGAGCGACATCGCAGAAAGGGCTTTAAATTCACCAGTAAACAATACTCATAATAAACATTCAATCCATGAGAATAAACGGGTTAGTCCATCCACAGGGATAATCATTCAATCGGACTTAGCACTCATGCGATTCACCGGAGTCTCTGTCATCAAAGCTGACAATTGATTAGGATAAGATGGAACGAAACTTGACATGGAAGAGATGATTTGGAGGGATATATGACTCTGCAGAGTTTGTACAAAAA
>NC_057801.1:118913119-118914024 GCF_018294505.1 Triticum aestivum | reverse complement strand
AAAGGGCTTTAAAAGAAATGCCACAGTCGGACGTCTGAGCGACATCGCAGAAAGGGCTTTAAAAGAAATGCCACAGTCGGACGTCTGAGCGACATTGCAGAAAGGGCTTTAAAAGAAATGCCACAGTCGGACGTCTGAGCGACATCGCAGAAAGGGCTTTAAATTCACCAGTAAACAATACTCATAATAAACATTCAATCCATGAGAATAAACGGGTTAGTCCATCCACAGGGATAATCATTCAATCGGACTTAGCACTCATGCGATTCACCGGAGTCTCTGTCATCAAAGCTGACAATTGATTAGGATAAGATGGAACGAAACTTGACATGGAAGAGATGATTTGGAGGAATATATGACTCTGCAGAGTTTGTACAAATTTTTTCCCACAGTCAACGGATTTCCGTAGTCACAAAGGACTAGTTCCGTTTATGGTATTTCGGAAGAAAACACAGCTAACCGGTACACACCCATCCTACCTCTCGATGCTAGGAATCACCCTAGTCATCGTCCAAGAAAAACTTTTGAGACGGGGAGATCACAATCTCGAATAGCATGGGATCAAATTTATATACGCGTGCTCTAAGGGGTGCCCCCCTCTCGGTCCCAACCGGAAACACCCATGCCCCCTGACCGGATGACTGGCTTTAATCCAGGGCCATGGAACCATCATCACGGCCTCTCCTCTTTGGTGTGTACCATGAAAGTGGTTTGCAACTTACTAAACCATATTCCTTGCGGAAAACATGTGGTAGTACAAGGAAGGAAATGATAGGTACTGGACCGATATGGTTTGACACTGAAGTCACATAGTCTGGCGTAAGACTGGCATGCTACAACACTGCCATCGTACCCATCCTCATGCCAACACATGGCCATTCATATTCACATTCATCCACGTATGG
>NC_057801.1:118894673-118913109 GCF_018294505.1 Triticum aestivum | reverse complement strand
TTAAATTCACCAGTAAACAATACTCATAATAAACATTCAATCCATGAGAATAAACGGGTTAGTCCATCCACAGGGATAATCATTCAATCGGACTTAGCACTCATGCGATTCACCGGAGTCTCTGTCATCAAAGCTGACAATTGATTAGGATAAGATGGAACGAAACTTGACATGGAAGAGATGATTTGGAGGAATATATGACTCTGCAGAGTTTGTACAAAATTTTTCCCACAGCCAACGGATTTCCGTAGTCACGAAGGACTAGTTCCGTTTATGGTATTTCGGAAGAAAACACAGCTAACCGGTACACACCCATCCTACCTCTCGATGCTAGGAATCACCCTAGTCATCGTCCAAGAAAAACTTTTGAGACGGGGAGATCACAATCTCGAATAGCATGGGATCAAATTTATATACGCGCGCTCTAAGGGTGCCCCCCTCTCGGTCCCAACCGGAAACACCCATGCCCCCTGACCGGATGACTGGCTTTAATCCAGGGCCATGGAACCATCATCACGGCCTCTCCTCTTTGGTGTGTACCATGAAAGTGGTTTGCAACTTACTAAACCATATTCCTTGCGGAAAACATGTGGTAGTACAAGGAAGGAAATGAGAGGAACTGGACCGATACGGTTTGACACTGAAGTCACATAGTCCGGCGTAAGACTGGCATGCTACAACACTGCCATCTCACCCATCCTCATGCCAACACATGGCCATTCATATTCACATTCATCCACGTATGGATCATCGAACTCACTCACCTTATTATCACATAAAATAACGTTCATCGATATGCTTCTCAACATGCCATGAAACTAACTAAATGCAAAACATGCCAAGACACTCATCATATCAAAAGTTCAAACATGCTTGCCTGGTTCAGAGTAGTCGGAGCCTAGCTCAGTGAAGTTTGCGGCTCCGTCACCTCCTTCGGTATCTACGGTTCAAAGAAAATATATGCGCTAACGTAAATACCAAGGAGTGCACAGAAGTTAAACCAAATATTTTTCAAATAAATCTGATAAAAAACTAGACAAAATTTTAAAGAGAACAGAAAAAGAATCAATCAAAAATACTTTTCTGATTAAAAGTTATAAGGGTTTTTGTCCAGGGACTTATCTGTAATGAAACAGAAGATTTCCAGGGGCTAGTTTATAAAAACAGAAAATGCTTCGGCAGAAACTACGCCAGCCCATAGGGAAAACGCATTTGGCAGTAGGCGTTTTCAGATAACGCTTCGTTTAGAAAGGACAGAGAGGCTGACAGTGGGTCCCACTTGTCATGTTTAAATTTTCAAATGGGAGGGACGAGGCTCGCCGGCGCCCGAGAGCTGCTGTGGTCGCCGGCGGCGATCCACGGCGAGGCAGGGGGATCAGAGGTTACCAATGTGCTCACCGTGTCCTTCCGCAACGGTGGGTGGTGGTGTTGGTCGCCGGTGAGCACCACGTCGACGGCGGTCTCAACTCCGGCGGACGGTGGTTCGGGCATGGATGGAGCTCGTCGGAGAGGGCTGCAAAGATTAAATTGAGGTGGGGGGTAGACTACTGGGTGCAAGAGAGGGCTACGGACGAGGTTTGGGCGCCGAAGGTGGCCTCACCGAAGTGAATCGAGCTGGAGGCCGAGGCGGATCGGGGCGGCCGGAGCTGGGGAAGGAGACCTCCTCGAGGTCCCCCTAGTGGCCTGGCGGGGCTTTGGTGAGGAGTGGTGATGCTGCGTGCACGAGGGTGAGCTCGGGGCCCTTTTTATAGGCGGCCCGAGGCGGTTGCCGTGAACGGAGATTTCCGGCGAGCGATTACGGTGGCGCAGTGCTCGGTTGGGGTGGTTAGGGAGTCGAGCGTCATCACGGAGGTTCAATGGGTCCGTTTTAGTGCTAAATTGGCCGGGGTTTGGGTGTTTGGGTCGAGCTCGACGGAACGGGGTGGCGCGGGCCCGTCGACGGCAGAGAGCGCGCTCCGTGCGTGCTGCGCCACGACGACGGTGCCGCATGCGTGCGCTGGCACGGAGAAGGCCACGCGGAGCCACCAGAGGATTTGGGCGGTGCCGAACGGCGTTGCGCCGCCGTTCTCCTCCCTGTCGGCCGTTACGGGGAGCCGACCGCCGCAAGACACGCCGGCGCAGGCGGGCCAGGGCGCCACCGACGCCAGGGTCGCGCCAAGTGCGCGTGTGAAGCTTCGGACAAGCAAGCGAGGCCGCGAGCAACGTGCCAAGTGCACTGTGGCCGCGTGACTGAAACTGTCGAAACTGAAAACTGAATTTCTGAAAGTGTAAGGAAAACAGTGCATGCAAGGTGTTCGACAGAATGATCCAGGCATGTAGGGATTTTTCCTTGAGCTGATTTTTGGTGGAGTGGCTACTCATTGCTCAAATAGGCTGCCTGAATTTTGGTGGAATTTTTGGAGGAGTGTAGATATGAATTTCACCAAATTTGGCAAATCTGGTCCAAACTTGCAGAGACTGAATTTTGAAAATTTTGAAAAGAGGAGGAGTGGATCAAGATGGTTCTGGGTTATGGATGCTAAGGACAATCCAGGAGAATTGGTTTGAGGTCAAAACTCAAATGCAATAGGGCACTTTCTTTGAAAATCTCTCAGGCTCCAAATAATTTTCAGAATTGAATTGAGGGGAAGAATAATTAGAATAAAAATCCAAAACCAGTTTGGATTAGTTGGGACAGAGAATTTAGGTTGATCACAAGTTGTAGGGGAGGTTTTGGAGGGGTTTTACCACATGGGCAAAAATGCCAAGTCATGGTGGTTCCAAGATATGAAAATCCCAAATTTCATGGAGTTTCTTTTTAAAAGAAAAAGATTAAACTCCCAAAATAATTTTGAGAGAGAACCAACAGAGAAGAAGTTTCAAAAGGTCAAACACCGAACTTTGAAGCAAGAATAAAATCCTTGCCAAAGGAAAGAAAGTTTTTTTAAGAGGAAGGTTTTCTGGAAAATTTTAAATGGCCTCTTTTCAAAAACCACAAAGTTTTTGCTGAAAACCAAAGTAAAAATTTTGGAGTGTCACAACACCTACCCCCTTAGGAAAAATCTCGTCCCCGAGATTTCAGCTGATCCTTAAATAACTGTGGATGCTCTGTCCGAAGAAAATCCTCGCTTTCCCAAGTTGCTTCACTGTCGGTGTGATTGCTCCACTGGACTTTGAAAAACTTGATGGTTTTCTGTCGGGTCCTCCTTTCAGACTCCTCTAATATTTTTACTGGGCGTTCTCGGTAAGTGAGGTCTGGCTGCACATCAATGTTTTCATGGGATACTTGTTTCTCTGGGTTGCTTACGCACTTCCTTAATTGAGAGACGTGGAACACGTCGTGAATGTCGGATAAGTCTTCGGGTAAGTCTAGCTGGTAGGCTACAGTGCCTCTTCGTGCCACTATGCAAAATGGTCCAATGAATCTTGGTGCTAATTTTCCTTTAATCTTAAACCATTGCAATCCTCTCATCGGGGATACTCTCAAGTATACGAATTCACCGGGTTCGAAGCTGACCCTACGATGTTTCTGATCATAATAACTTTTCTGTCGACTTTGAGCGGTCTTAAGTCGGTCCCTGATTAGCTTGACTTTTTCCTTGGCTTCTCTGAGCATATCTGGTCCGAAGATGCGGCTGTCTCCGGTCTCTGACCAATTTAACGGGGTACGACATCTCCTTCCGTATAGGGCTTCGAAAGGAGCCATTTGCAGGCTGGCCTGGTAACTGTTGTTGTATGCGAACTCGGCATATGGCAGGCTGTCCTCCCAACTGGTTCCATAGGTGAGGACACATGCTCTCAGCATGTCTTCTAAAACCTGGTTTACGCATTCTGTTTGTCCATCAGTCTGTGGATGGTATGCGGTACTGAAGGCTAGTTGGGTTCCCAGAGCCTGTTGTAATTGCTCCCAAAATCTTGAGACGAACTGAGTGCCTCTGTCGGAAATTATAGTCTTCGGGACACCGTGCAGACAGACTATGCGGGAAAGATAAATCCTGGCAAGCCTCTGAGTGGTGTAGGTTGTCTTCACTGGAATAAAGTGTGCCACTTTGGTCAACCTGTCAGCGATGACCCATATGGCATCATTCCCGTGTCGTGACCGAGGTAATCCGACAATAAAATCCATCCCTATTTCATCCCATTTCCACTCAGGTATTTTGTTAGGTTGCAGTAATCCGGCTGGTCTCTGATGTTCAGCTTTTATGCGTTGACATGAGTCGCAACATGCAATGAAAGCGGCTATGTCCCTCTTCATACCGTGCCACCAAAATCTTTCCTGAATATCCTTATACATTTTGGTTCCTCCAGGGTGGATCGAATATGGAGTGGTGTGTGCTTCAGTTAAAACTTGCTGTTTAAGGTCTTCTATGTTTGGCACGCATAGCCTTTCTCCGTACCATAATATTCCTTCATTGTCTATGACGAATTCCGAGGCCTTGCCCATACTCAACTTCCTTTTAATTCCTTCAATGCTGGGGTGACCGGATTGAGCCTCTTTAATTTTCTCCACAAGGTGTGGTTGTATTTCCAAGTTTGATATGGTGCCTTCTGCTACCATTATCAAGTTGAGCTTGACAAATTCTTGATGGAATTCGGGCCTCAAGCTGTGCAGATAGTTCCCGTCGGAGCTGGGGTTCCGACTCAGGGCATCGGCCACTACGTTTGCTTTCCCTGGATGGTAATGGATACCAACATCATAATCCTTTACCAATTCCAACCAGCGGCGTTGCCGTAAATTTAGTTCTGGCTGCGTAAAAATGTATTTGAGGCTTTTGTGATCCGTATATATCTCACATCGATTCCCAAGTAGGAAATGCCTCCATTCCTTGAGTGCATGAATAATTGCTGCCATTTCTAAATCATGAGTGGGGTAATTTTCCTCGTGTTTGCGAAGTTGCCTTGAAGCGTAGGCGACAACCTTGCCTTCTTGCATCAACACGCATCCGAGACCCTTTCTGGATGCGTCACAAAATACTTCAAAATTCTTGTGTATATCGGGTATAATTAATACCGGTGCTGTTGTTAATTTCCGCTTTAGCTCTTGGAAACTTTTCTCGCAGGCTTCTGTCCATTCAAACTTCTTATCTTTCTTGAGTAACTGTGTCATAGGCTTGGATATGGTGGAAAATCCTTCAATAAATCTGCGGTAATACCCTGCCATTCCCAAGAAACTTTGTATGTCTGTTACGCTGGCTGGTGACTTCCAGTCAAGTACGGCCTTGACTTTCTCTGGGTCCACTGCTATACCGTCTTGAGTCAGCACGTGGCCTAGAAAACCTACTTGTCTTAGCCAAAATTCGCACTTGCTGAACTTGGCATACAATTGGTGTTTCCTTAGCTCTCCTAGTACAATCCTGAGATGTTCTGCGTGCTCTTCTGGTGTTTTGGAGTATACCAGAATATCGTCGATGAATACTACGACGAATTTGTCCATAAACTTCATAAATACTTTGTTCCTGAGGTGAACTAAATATGCCAGGGCATTAGTCAATCCAAATGGCATCACTGTGAACTTGTACAGTCCATATCTGGAGGTGAAGGCTGTTTTGGGGATATCTTCCGTTCGTACCTTCAATTGATGGTATCCTGACCTTAAGTCAATTTTTGAGAATACCTTGGCCTGAGCAAGTTGATAAAATAAATCGTTTATCCTTGGCATCGGGTATTTGTTTTTGACTGTGACCATGTTAAGTGCTCGATAGTCGATACACAATCTCGGCGTTCCATCCTTCTTCCTGGCAAATAAAATTGGTGATCCCCAAGGTGAGGAGCTGGCCCGAATGTATCCTTTATCCAATAATTCCTGTATTTGCTTCTTCAATTCAATCAACTCGGATGGTGCCATTCTGTATGGTTTCTTGTATATGGGGGTGGTTCCTGGTGTTAGCTCAATGCGGAATTCTATTTCTCGATCTGGTGGCATGCCTGGCAGCTTTTAAGGGAATACATCTGGAAATTCACACACTACTGGAACCTTGTTTAGCTCAGAAACGTCCACCTTATTTAATCTCGGTTGCCGGGGTCTTTTTCCTTCCTTGGCTGATACTCTTATTGTCTTCCCTTGGTGGTGTGTGAGAATCACGGTCCTGTTGAAACAGTCGATAAAACCTTTATTGGTGGTTAGCCAATCCATCCCTAGGATGACATCCAGTCCTTTATTTTCCAATACAATAAGATTTGCGTAAAACTCCAATCCTTCAAACTCAATGACCACATTCTGACAGTAATTCTGAGAAACTTGCTGAATCCCGGGGGACTTGATTATTATGGATTTCTCCAAAGGAAGCATCGAAAAATTATTTTGCAAAGCAAAACTTTTCGAGATGAAAGAGTGAGAAGCTCCAGAATCAAACAAAACCATTGTAGGTATTGTGTTGACAGGAAACGTACCGAGTACGATATCCGGAGCATTTTGTGCCTCCTCTTTGGTTACGTGGTTCAGATGACCCTTCCTGTGGTTATTGTTGGGATTGAAATTGTTTCGTTTGGGCGCTGAATTATTGCCGCCGTTGTTCGGCTTTGGGGTTGAGTTCCTTGGCTTGGGGCACTATTTGGCATAAT
Source organism: Triticum aestivum (assembly GCF_018294505.1). NCBI lineage: Eukaryota > Viridiplantae > Streptophyta > Magnoliopsida > Poales > Poaceae > Triticum > Triticum aestivum. The sequence goes on along the minus strand of NC_057801.1, from coordinate 118,906,569 downwards.
GCCCTTCTTCTCCACAAGCGTAACAAGTAACGCCGGGGCGATAGGTGAATTCCTTGTCCCTTGCATGAAAATTCTTGATTGGGCGTGAGACATTGGATGAGAATTTGGGTGTCCCACCCTTTTTAAAATCTATCTTGCTTCGGTGATTGCGAGTGTGATTAGTCTGGTCCCTTTTTCGCTTGCGGATATCTTCCAGACTGCGTCTCTCATTTTCCAGAGTAATGGCCTTGTCCACCAGCGTTTTAAAATCAGGAAAAGTGTGCACGACCAGTTGGCATTTAAGTGCGGGCGCCAGACCGTCAAGGAATTTCTCCATCTTATTGATTTCAGTCATACGCTCCTCATTGGCGTAGCGGGATAATAGGGTAAGTTGACTGTTGTAATCTGACACTGTCATGTTCCTTTGTTTGAGGTCATCAAATTCTCTCTTCTTGATTTTCATAATACTCTTAGGAATATGTGCACCACGGAAACCTTCCTTGAAATCATCCCAGGTTATGTCATTTTTGTTGGGATGCATGTGCAGAAAATTCTCCCACCATGATGCGGCTGCTCCTGTGAGATAGTGTGGAGCATATAGTACTTTCTCGAGATCTGAACACTTTGCAATAATTAATTTCCTCTCCATATCTCGAAGCCAGTCCTCGGCTTCAAGAGGCTTGTCAGTGTGAGAAAATGTTTGAGGACGTGTCTTCTGTAGCTCAGATAACTTGGAATGTTGCTGATACTGTCCATGATGATTCCCCATGTTGATGACTTGGTTCATCATCTCGCGATGTTGTTGCTGACTCTGTTCATAAAGGCGGCACATTTGTGAAAGTGCCGATTCACAGCCTTGTTGGCTTGACTGTCCCTGAGTGAACTCATTGTTGGGTTGAGTATCATGAATTTCCTCTGGTGGAGTTGGCATGGAACGTGTCCAAGGACGAGACATTTTTCACTCTGGGAAAAGTATTTTTGTAAAACTCTTAAGAAAAGCAGAAAGAGTTGCAAAAATAAAACCATAAATGCATAAAGCTGGCAGATATTATTAAATACCCAAGCTTACTTAAGAAAAACAAATCGACTTGCGCACGGAGAAGGACTGCTCATTACATATCTTACACGCGGGCGGTAATTATATAGTACATCACTCAGGATATGCGTACATAATCCTGACATGTTATTAAGGCTAGTGCACTTCTCCAGATCCTACATGATGCGCAAACAGGCTACTTCTCACAGCCTATGCACATATCTTACAAAGTGGTACAATACACGGCAGCTAAGCGTACTCAGGCAGAAATGTTGACGACCTCCTTTGCCCTGCCGAGGGCGAGGCGTAGCGAGGTTGGGGACTTGACTTCCTCCTCGCTAATGGGCTCCATACGTGTAGTGTTGCGCAGAGCGGGCGGAGCGGTTGCCAGGGGCGGAGCAACATGTACAGGAGTGGGCGCGAAGGTTGGTGTAGTGCGCACTGGAGTGGGCGCAATGACTTGGTTAAATTCTTCGGTAGAAGGCAGGCTACGAGGAGGCGTAAAAGATGCTGATGACGAGACAAAAGTCGGTGGCGGAGCGATGGGTAGGAGCTCCCTCCTGTTGGCAGCACAGCCATGAACTGAGTCCATGCGGGTAGCTACGAAGTCGTCCACCAGGTTGTCGAAGGCTGCCTCCAGGGCCCGGAGATACTCAATGAGCATCTCAAAAGCCTCGTCTCGTTCTCCTCTAGGGCAGGAGTATGCGTAGTGACAGGTGTAAGGCACATGGCACGGAAGATAACGGTAACGACGAGTCTTCATCACGGGAAGGACATCCCTGAGACGAGCTATTGCCTCGCGGGCTGCCATCTGCATAGCATGCCTCTCCATAGGCATGGCTCTTCCCACGAACCGGAAGCGGCGTAACTCACCACGCCCTCCCCTGAACTGCACCGCGGCCTGGTGCATGGTCAGACTGTCGTTGACTCGGTGCTGGTAGAGTGTGAAGACTGGGCGCACGGATGGCCCCATCGCGACCTGAACGATGGAAGAAAGAAGCTTGACGAACCCATCGGGCACGTTGGCGAAGGTCTGAGACTCGCAGCTGACGTCGGCCATCTACAAAAGTAGGCAAAATTCTGCAAGGTCAGATCATAAATTTATGCTGACTGACAGAAAATGACTACAATTGCAAAAGCATAAAATAGCCTTGTCATGCTAATAACTAATTAGCGATCGCACCTAGTGGCTTCCTACAGTCAGCCTGGCTCTGGTACCAAGCTTGTCACGGCCGGTTTTCCAATAAAAATATTTATTGATAAACCAGTCTTTTGAGTCCAGTATGAGAGAAATCCTCCTCACTGGTAGACAATTTCTTGATACAATAAGCCAGTAGCATAAAATATATTACAGGGTTTAACTGCGGCTGCTCAACCAAATTATTACAAGCACGCCAATAATCATACATAATGGCGGACAGGACACAGTGGTGTGGAGACATACTACTGACTCACGGATGGGTTGGTGGTGGAAAAACACAGCGGGAAGGGAAATACAAGACTCTAAGAATATCATTTCATCGAACGTCGAGGTGAGGCTCGATAAATTTATTTGGTAGCGGAAGCGGATATAAAACAGTGACCAAATCCAGGGTCGCATGAGACTGACTGGGACTCCTCTAAGTGTTGGACTCGCTATCGAACTCTTCATCCATGAGATCGCCTTCGTCAGCATCTGGCCAAATCAACAAGCCAGTGAGTACTTTGAAAGTACTCGCAAGACAGTTTGGACGTAAGATATAACAAATGCGTGCATGGATGCAACATGATTAATTCCTTAATGCACAAATAAATAAAATTGGCATAACGGGTAAGTAAAAAGGGGAAACGGCGGTAGTCCGCCTGAAATTCCACAGAGCATAAATAAGGACCGATCGGGTGTCTGAAGGGACGCCTCGAAAGGTGATCAAATAAAAATAAGGAAAAAATGATGCCACAGTCGGGCGTCTTAGCGACACCACATAAAGGGCTTTAAAAGAAATACCATAGTCGGACGTCTGAGCGACATCACAAAAAGGGCTTTAAAAGAAATGCCACAGTCGGACGTCTGAGCGACATCACAGAAAGGGCTTTAAAAGAAATGCCACAGTCGGACGTCTGAGCGACATCGCAGAAAGGGCTTTAAAAGAAATGCCACAGTCGGACGTCTGAGCGACATCGCAGAAAGGGCTTTAAAAGAAATGCCACAGTCGGACGTCTGAGCGACATCGCAGAAAGGGCTTTAAAAGAAATGCCACAGTCGGACGTCTGAGCGACATCGCAGAAAGGGCTTTAAATTCACCAGTAAACAATACTCATAATAAACATTCAATCCGTGAGAATAAACGGGTTAGTCCATCCACAGGGATAATCATTCAATCGGACTTAGCACTCATGCGATTCACCGGAGTCTCTGTCATCAAAGCTGACAGTTGATTAGGATAAGATGGAACGAAACTTGACATGGAAGAGATGATTTGGAGGAATATATGACTCTGCAGAGTTTGTACAAAATTTTTCCCACAGCCAACGGATTTCCGTAGTCACGAAGGACTAGTTCTGTTTATGGTATTTCGGAAGAAAACACAGCTAACCGGTACACACCCATCCTACCTCTCGATGCTAGGAATCACCCTAGTCATCGTCCAAGAAAAACTTTTGAGACGGGGAGATCACAATCTCGAATAGCATGGGATCAAATTTATATATGCGCGCTCTAAGGGGTGCCCCCCTCTCGGTCCCAACCGGAAACACCCATGCCCCCTGACCGGATGACTGGCTTTAATCCAGGGCCATGGAACCATCATCACGGCCTCTCCTCTTTGGTGTGTACCATGAAAGTGGTTTGCAACTTACTAAACCATATTCCTTGCGGAAAACATGTGGTAGTACAAGGAAGGAAATGAGAGGAACTGGACCGATACGGTTTGACACTGAAGTCACATAGTCCGGCGTAAGACTGGCATGCTACAACACCGCCATCTCACCCATCCTCATGCCAACACATGGCCATTCATATTCACATTCATCCACGTATGGATCATCGAACTCACTCACCTTATTATCACATAAAATAACGTTCATCGATATGCTTCTCAACATGCCATGAAACTAACTAAATGCAAAACATGCCAAGACACTCATCATATCAAAAGTTCAAACATGCTTGCCTGGTTCAGAGTAGTCGGAGCCTAGCTCGGTGAAGTTCGCGGCTCCGTCACCTCCTTCGGTATCTACGGTTCAAAGAAAATATATGCGCTAACGTAAATACCAAGGAGTGCACAGAAGTTAAACCAAATATTTTTCAAATAAATCTGATAAAAAACTAGACAAAATTTTAAAGAGAACAGAAAAAGAATCAATCAAAAATACTTTTCTGATCAAAAGTTATAAGGGTTTTTGTCCAGGGACTTATCTGTAATGAAACAGAAGATTTCCAGGGGCTAGTTTATAAAAACAGAAAACGCTTCGGCAGAAACTACGCCAGCCCATAGGGAAAACGCATTTGGCAGTAGGCGTTTTCAGATAACGCTTCGTTTAGAAAGGACAGAGAGGCTGACAGTGGGTCCCACTTGTCATGATTAAATTTTCAAATGGGAGGGACGAGGCTCGTCGGCGCCCGAGAGCTGCTGTGGTCGCCGGCGGCGATCCACGGCGAGGCAGGGGGATCAGAGGTTACCAATGTGCTCACCGTGTCCTTCCGCAACGGTGGGTGGTGGTGTTGGTCGCCGGTGAGCACCACGTCGACGGCGGTCTCAACTCCGGCGGACGGTGGTTCGGGCGTGGATGGAGCTCGTCGGAGAGGGCTGCAAAGATTAAATTGAGGTGGGGGTTAGACTACTGGGTGCAAGAGAGGGCTACGGACGAGGTTTGGGCGCCGGAGGTGGCCTCACCGAAGTGAATCGAGCTGGAGGCCGAGGCGGATCGGGGCGGCCGGAGCTAGGGAAGGAGACCTCCTCGAGGTCCCCCTAGTGGCCTGGCGGGGCTTTGGTGAGGAGTGGTGATGCTGCGTGCACGAGGGTGAGCTCGGGGCCCTTTTTATAGGCGGCCCGAGGCGGTTGCTGTGAACGGAGATTTCCGGCGAGCGATTACGGTGGCGCAGTGCTCGGTCGGGGTGGTTAGGGAGTCGAGCGTCATCACGGAGGTTCAATGGGTCCGTTTTAGTGCTAAACTGGCCGGGGTTTGGGTGTTTGGGTCGAGCTCGACGGAACGGGGTGGCGCGGGCCCGTCGGCGGCAGAGAGCGCGCTCCGTGCATGCTGCGCCACGGCGACGGTGCCGCATGCGTGCGCTGGCACGGAGAAGGCCACGCGGAGCCACCAAAGGATTTGGGCGGTGCCGAACGGCGTTGCACCGCCGTTCTCCTCCCTGTCGGCCGTTAACGGGAGCCGGCCGCCGCAAGACACGCCGGCGCAGGCGGGCCAGGGCGCCACCGACGCCAGGGTCGCGCCAAGTGCACGTGTGAAGCTTCGGACAAGCAAGCGAGGCCGCGAGCAACGTGCCAAGTGCACTGTGGCCGCGTGACTGAAACTGTCGAAACTGAAAACTGAATTTCTGAAAGTGTAAGGAAAACAGTGCATGCAAGGTGTTCGACAGAATGATCCAGGCATGTAGGGATTTTTCCTTGAGCTGATTTTTGGTGGAGTGGCTACTCATTGCTCAAATAGGCTGCCTGAATTTTGGTGGAATTTTTGGAGGAGTGTAGATATGAATTTCACCAAATTTGGCAAATCTGGTCCAAACTTGCAGAGACTGAATTTTGAAAATTTTGAAAAGAGGAGGAGTGGATCAAGATGGTTCTGGGTTATGGATGCTAAGGACAATCCAGGAGAATTGGTTTGAGGTCAAAACTCAAATGCAATAGGGCACTTGCTTTGAAAATCTCTCAGGCTCCAAATAATTTTCATAATTGAATTGAGGGGAAGAATAATTAGAATAAAAATCCAAAACCAGTTTGGATTAGTTGGGACAGAGAATTTAGGTTGATCACAAGTTGTAGGGGAGGTTTTGGAGGGGTTTTACCACATGGGCAAAAATGCCAAGTCATGGTGGTTCCAAGATATGAAAATCCCAAATTTCATGGAGTTTCTTTTTAAAAGAAAAAGATTAAACTCCCAAAATAATTTTGAGAGAGAACCAACAGAGAAGAAGTTTCAAAAGGTCAAACACCAAACTTTGAAGCAAGAATAAAAACCTTGCCAAAGGAAAGAAAGTTTTTTTAAGAGGAAGGTTTTCTGGAAAATTTTAAATGGCCTCTTTTCAAAAACCACAAAGTTTTTGCTGAAAACCAAAGTAAAAATTTTGGAGTGTCACAAGATAGCCTAATGCACCATGTTAGATCTCCAAGGGTGCGACTGCGCGAGCGACGCGACAGTCATGGTAGGCGCGACCATGATACGGGCTGCTGGCAGCCCTTGGATCTGAGATCGAATGGTCGCATCCTAAGTTGCTGAAAATTTGCAGAATAACCCTCCAGGATAGGATATTCACCCATAGGTCTAGAATCACGCCATGCAACCGTTCGATCTCAGATCCAAGGGCTCTCGGAATCCCGTGTCATGGGAGAATGGAAAGCCACTACCCCACCGTTCGCACGCTGGCAGTTCGCTTCTACTCGCCCCCAAATGTCCTATAATATTACAGCAGTTCACTCCTAAGTCGTCCCGTCCTTTCATATTATGACAGTTCCACTAATCCTAACCCTCCTCCCAAATTCATGGCGTCCCAAATCTCCATGATCGGCGGTGAGTACAAGGTTAGAACCACCACCGGCGATGAGTTCGACGTCATCTACACCCGTTCTTCCGCGATGGTGAAAGGTTGCCTTGCTCGCTTCAGACGCATGTTCAAAAACTCAAATGATGAGTGGGTCGCTGGGCTAGATGTTGAGTACACCACAGTCCTAGGACGAGAGAAAGATCTAAAGGAGGAAGAGAGGAAGAAGCTCGCCGTGATCCAGGTTTGCGTGCATGACTTATGCTTGGTCTACCACATATGCAATGCCAATGTTGAATGCCAGGATTTTAAGAACTTCCTCAAGAGCGACCTAGTCAAATTCGTTACTGTAGACTTTACGAATGAAAAAAGAGTCCTGGGTCGGATAGGCCTCGTTATAGGCAACCCCTTTGACCTCCATAAGAATTGGCTGCTGCCCTCCAGTGGTCGGCCTTCAATGCTGACCTTGGCAGGAGCCATGGTTCATCCTTCGTACGATAAACTGGAGAAACCTCATTACACGTGTCATCGTCATGCATGGCAGTGGAATGCACTAGATATAGACCACATCCACTACACTGCAATGGATGGCTACCTTTGCTTCAATATCTACAAGGGTTGGATGAAGAGCAAGAGCCAAGTGTGCGGTTCAAGCAAAGAAGTATCGGCCAAGAGGACTCCGAGTAAGGTGGCACTATCATTGCTCATGGTGGTTCTAATGCAGTGTCTACCGGATTAGTTGCATAGTTTAATTTCACGTGTGCTTAGTTTAATTTGAGGGGTGTGTTGTGTTGAGCCCCCAGCAGAACTAGGTTATGTTTCCTCTCGTTACTTTAACTCTTCGGTACGTACATACTAGTATTTCTTTCTAGAATTTAGCACCCCATTTAAGCACGTACTGGCTTTTTTAATACTATATGCATAATTTGGCGACGAGCGCTCTCTATATGTACCACCTTTTTTTTAATTTCAAGTTTTGCTCCATGGCGCAATCCATCGATACTATTACTGTACTAAAGTATACATTTTTTTAAAAGGCTAGAGTATTGTTCAGCACATATCTAGCCAGTTAAATTCTCAACCTAGAACAATGTGCATGCCATGTAAACCGATACGGAGGAAGTATAGTAAAAATGAGGTGATTTTACTGAGCGATTGGCGGGGGAGCACGACATGTCATGCGGTCCCACGTGTCATGATGTACCAAGGCGATGCGCGTGTCCCTCTTGAGGCAGAAGCAATACTTATGTGGTTTGAGATGATGGCGAACCGAAGTGTGAAATAATGGTTGCTTCGTCCGTCTGGGAAGGTGCGGCATTGTGATTTGACGTCTCATTGCTCATTACTACTACTGGGGCGGTATGACTGGGGTGCGTCCCCCTTGCTGTTCTGCACTGTTATTTGGTGCTTGACACGTCGACCCGGTTGCTATATGTCCCACATGTCAGCGACAGGAAGTACAGAATTCATGAAAGGGAGCATCGATGGAGGAGTACAAGACACGGCTTGGGTTTTTGTTGCTTCGCGCGATCCATTGATACAAACCCGGACTAAAAAAGGCGAGGGCGGGTCTTTTCCCGCGCGGCAGGCAGGGGAGCTTGGCATAGTCTATTCGAGGCAAGGAGGAATGAAGGGAAACAAGCAAATAAAGGTTGAGCGACTTAGTTTTGGGAAAATCTGATTTTACGGAGTATGTACCCACTAGGGTTTATATGGCTCATCTAAAAAACATTCTTTTTATGTTTGATAAGTCTCAATGCTACTACTAGTAGTAGTACCATCACATGTTGGATTTCGAGGTGTGTTAGATCACCCGATGCAAGTAGTGTCAAGAGAAAACTCACCAATTCATGTAGAAGTTCATGGAAATTTAGTGGTCATTCATGCATTCGTTCTAATTAATGCCTCGGTAAACATAACTTCTTGAGAAAAACGAGCATAATAATTACTTGTGCAAACTACAAAATTAATTTGACCACTCACCATCTACCTTGGTTGGAGAGATTTTGAAATTGAGCCATAAACTAGAAAGGATGGAGTAGTAACTCTTGTCTCGATTACTATTTGTGGGCTTGTATAGATGCAAAATGTATTTTTTTATAGTGGCCTTGTATAAGTAAATGGAGGGAGTACTAAACGACATTACTGTATATTCCAAACAATATGATAATCTCTCTAACCAAGGTAGTAGGGACGAGGAGTAAATGGAGGGAGTAGTAAAATTTTCTCCTCGTCCCGCGAGCCACCGCGCGCGTGGGCGAGGGAGCGGGCATAAGGCATACAGTAGTACTACTACTAGTAAGCAAGCTTCACCTCATCCTGCGAGCCACCGCGCCCGTGGGCGGGGGAGATGGTGTACTAAGCAAGCTTCTCCTCATTCTGCGAGTTGACGGGACACATGAAAAGTACTCTAGTGTATAGAGCCTTGCCTCTAAGGTAGGCCCCACATGGTTTGCCTCCTTTTTTTAACATAACGCATCAAGTTGCAATTTGTTTGTTCATCCGTGGTAGACGATCCTCCCTCCACCAAGTGGACAACCAGTACATGTGTCAAATTACCACGTGGGCTGCATTTTCGTACAGAAATGAGCTCCACCGTGTACCCGCACGGGTGTGGTTGGGAAAGAGACGGGAGTACGTGCGTCGTGCGTGCACCTCTTCTCTTCGTGCATGTTCCCCACCTAGGAGTATGTGGGTGTGTGTGAGAGAGATACAAACCTAGACATAATGCGTCGTCCATCCCCATGCCTACGCCCAGTCCGACCACCAGTCACTACCACACCCCACTCCTCCTCACCTTATCTCTCATCTTTCTCCCTACATTTTTATATACAAGGCCACTATCAAAATTAAAATTTGCAGATATACAAGGCCACTAACACTAACCAATGCAATATTAATGGTGTTTGCCTCGTAGTACTAGCAAAGGAGGACATTAATTATCCCTTGCATGCATGCGAGAGTGTGAGCATTGGCTTGATGTGCATGAAAGATAAGAATACGCATTAATTTACACGGCAAACAAGGAAACAAGGTGGCTTGCAACATTGACTTAGAAGACATTAATTTTTGCCTTGGTACCTATAATATGGGTTTGTGGCCTTATATACAAAAATGGAGTCCGATAAAATTCTCGAGATACCATTTATCCGATAAAATTCTTGAGATATCATTAGTGTTTACAAAATGGGATTACTCCTGCATGGGTCAATCACCACAGGTGTTTTGTAAAAAATAATGCATCTTGATGTTCCGTGCAATGCACGGGCATCTTGCTAGTACATGAAAACAACACATGGTAAAATTCCACGGCGAACGAGGGATTTTAATCTGTAGGGAGGGGCTGTTTGGATCTTGTTCGGGGTAGCCAAAATATTGGCAACCCTTTTGTCCACCGGTGCCTTTGCCACCGATGAACGAGGAATGGCTCGGGTGCTCATGCATCCTCCAGCGCGCATGTTGCAGACGAGCTCGCACGAGCTGTCTTTTTTTTGTCCCACCACGCCGCCCGAGCTGCCCGCAGACCGACCAGCGACCCGTAAATTATGCCATCCAACTGTAGTCACAGGCATTATGACAACAACTCAACCAACCGGACGAAATTCACACAAACACGGCGATATTTCATATAAACAACGACGGAAATCATATCAAATACCGGATTTTCATACAAACATGACGGATTTCATTACATTCAAATGAATTACACGGTGCTAGTTCTAGACAACACAAGTATATAATACCTGGCCTAAATGGTCGCCCGCCGATCGATTTGTGCTCCTCATGTCCGGCAGCACGATCACCGGACTGCCGGGAGCCCCGAAGGTAGATGCTTCAGTGCAAAGGACGGCTCGCTTCCCCACTGCCCAACTGATATCATTGGCTGATGTCGAAGATGATGGTGGAAGGGGGCTTCCCCGCTTCCGTGGAGCCCATGCGGGGTCGACGAAGGTCCTCGCAAGAAAAGGATCCGGCAAGACACCTGCTTTGTATGACAGCGTCTCCTCCGTGGTGGCCTTCATGGAACCCAAACGGCGGCGGTCTCCCATGTTCTACTTCTCCTCGATGATGGCAGCGGACGCGGAGGTGTTGGCCACCGACTCGTCGCTCTCTGCGCACCCGGCTTCTGTCGCTTCTTGCATGGCGCGGCCGCCGGAATGGGAGTCTCGGCCACAGAAACGGGAGATGCGGTACGAGGCGGCGGCGTGGACGGAAGCAACGACGCATGTGCGCCACTCCTTGTTGAGCTGGCCTGGAGCAGCGAGTTGCTGAACCACACACCAGCTTAGGGCGGCAACTGGCACCGTCGGGCGAGGGGAGGCAGGTGTATCAGCGAGCTGCATAGCTCGTATCCGGTGGGCTACCCAGTCGGCTTGGATGCGGAATAACTACTCTTCATAAGCCATTGTAAGAGTGGACAAAATGGTGAAGGAGGAGATAGGGGAGCGGCAGAGGTGTGCGATTCTTGGCCGGCCTTTGGCCTCATTTAAATAGGAGATTAAATAGACGGCGGACAGGAGGAGCTCGGCTGGCGTTGCGTTTAATGTCGGCCCGGTAATGAACGGATGTGTGTCCAGAGTAAGTTTATTGGCTTCCACATGGGCGGGTTTCATGGAGGCATTTGAATGTGGCAAGGACGCGTGTTCAGCCGGGCGTGTAGCAAGTGGCGCCCTCGACTCTGATGTAGGACACTGCGCCGTTCTTCCACTGACATGTGGGCTCTTTGGGTACATGGCCTACATGGCAGTGACCCAACGCAGGTAGCACATAGCAGAGCAACCTTTGGTGGGCCAGGGCTGTCAGAAGCGGGCATTTCATAAACCGATGATTGTTCATTGAGTGTGACGTCATCTTTTCATGTAGATAAGCCTACTATGTTGATAGCCCGTTCGATACGTTTTTACTCATAAAGACTGCTGCAAACATCAATGTTCTGCTTATCACAAATAAGATTGATTAATACCTGTAACAATCCATGTCCTTAACAAAGGGTGCATGCACGTATAGGTTGAGCGTGTGTTCGTGAGTGCATGTGTATGTGGCAGTGTTGCATGCCTGCATGCGTGCGTGTGTTCGTTATGTGTACGTGCCAGTGTTGCACGCCTGCATGCGTGCGTGTCTTGCATGCATGCATGTGTACATGCAGGGTGAGGCTACACGTCAGTCGACTGACTTTTTCATCTCTGGTC